>NW_015658997.1:5311-5515 GCF_001515625.1 Sinocyclocheilus rhinocerous | reverse complement strand
ATATATATATATATATATATATATATATATATATATTTTTTTTTAATAGCCTATTAAATAAATAAATGACCACCTGACCACCGCATTAACTAAAACATTCAGCCAGCATCACGCTGAAAATAATAATTTACTGACATCTGGACTTAAGTCACTTCTGCATTAGATGAAATCGGTTGGGTTTTCTCTGTATTAGAGCTGTTTTGA
>NW_015658997.1:2375-5238 GCF_001515625.1 Sinocyclocheilus rhinocerous | reverse complement strand
CTTAAGTCACTATTCTCTGCATTAGCACTGTTTTGAACTTACTGTTTGAATTCGCTTACTGGATCCTTGGACTTTCCATGAGTTTATCGGTTTAAAAAGATGTGATCGCAAAAACCTGCTTCTTTTCATTTTTAAGGTATTGTTTTCATTATAATTTACTGATTCAAATTAGTAATCAATAATTAATTATTATTCCACTACTCTGCGCCCCTCCCCTGACATTCTCGCGCCCCACGCATTGAAAACCCCTGAGGTAGACAGACTCCGCCTGTGGTCATTTACATGATTTGTCGAGATGAGAGGTGACCCCTCCTGAGTAGTGTGATTTATATAGTGTCATTTCTAATCACCCAAGCACTGACGCATTGACTCTGAGTACCGGCTATTTCGAGAGTAAATCCAGCATAAATATGCATGTCATTCCCGAAACATTGCAGCGTCTATGAGACCAAAAAACGAAAGTTTCATACAAATTCTGAATGGATTAGCATATAGCCTAGAAAGTGTGCAAAGCACGCTCCCTTTATTATCACTAAAAAGCATCACTCATCTTAGTTTATCGATCGCAATCTCACAAAGTTCCGTTATAATCAACCCAGTCAACAATTTGATCTCACAGTGATGTCACCATGAGCTCCCAGGATACTCGTGATGAGGTCACAATGTGAGGTCACAGTGAGCTAAAAGTGTAACCTCACAGCGCCCTCAATGTGTGCTCATACTAATGTGAGGTCAAAGTGCACTCACTGCACAGAGACTAGGTACCCAGCATGCATTGCAGCATGAAGCTTTTGATTGTCACCATTGTTGAGATTCATACACCGATTCTTGATGTTTCTCTTTGTTTTAAAAAGTCACAGCAGTTCAAAATGCTTGTAACTCGTCATGCTTTTAAAATCCTTCATAAATTTTCACACTGCTGTATCCTATACTGTATAATCAAAGAGCTATTTTAATTCAAAACTTTAAAATACCAGCTCCTCACAAAGACTGCATACTGAACCAGGGTGAAGATTGTGTTGTTATCATCAATAACAAACTGATATAACCTGGTTGCAGTTTTTTTGGTATTCCTTGCAATAACAAATGTACTTTTCAAACACAGTTACAGCAGCCCCCAAAAATATAACGTTATAAGGTCAAGGGTCAAGAGCCCAACTAAAGCAAACACTAATCACCTTGATGGTAACAATAAAACAATAAACTGAGACAATAAAACATTATCTAAATCTCTGTTAATTCTAAATAAGTGCTTTTGTAGATGTCTGACAGAAATAATGTCAGTCTGGTTAATAATGAGTGAAGCTGGTGATGCTGTTTGTGGAGTTGTTTAATCATTCTCTGCTGAGATCACAAAATATTTAATGTCTTTTGTATTTCAGTTGATTTCATCGAAGGCTGTGTCTGGAAGTCAGTTGTATGTTTGGAGAAGGTTCTTATAACAAAAAACTGTTAGCTGAGTGTGCATGAACAGGACAGTGTTGAGAAACAGGATATAGAAAGCCTCCTCGGTGATATCTCGGCGATATTTGAACTGCCTCCTCTCAACCTGCTCAACATTTTGAATTCACAATGAACTCACATATTACTCACACTGTGAGTATCACACTATGAGAATAGTGTGATGTCACTGTGATCATCGCAGATCTCACGATTTGACTGGGCATGAAAAGCTCTCTAAACTACACAATGAATCTCTTTACATCGCATCTGCACTTTGTTTGTTATGAGATGATTCACGAGCGTGCAAAACTGTACTTATTAAAAGCTCTGCCGCTTTCAGCAGTGAATGAATTCTGAAAAACTAAAACGTTTCTGACTGGCCATTGCCTTCAAGAAATCAACAGATATGTCTGTGATGGCTACATTGCTCAACACTGCAAAAACACGTTGGATAGTTTGCCAGATCTTCAATTGCTGTTGCTTTCGTTTGAGGGTATTTAGCACCATCTAGGGCCCGTACAAACGGGCCTGGGCTTGGCTAACCACTCCAATTGCAGTGGGGTTGACATCGAGGATTCCATTACTAACAATATGCTGGGGCAACTGTCCACTGTCCCTTTGCCCCCTCCTAATGTTGCCCATGAATCTGTATATATACATATTTTTTTTCTTGGAAATACATCTGAAAAAACGCGGTCGTCTTATATTCAGGGTCTAGACTTTGACATGTCAATAATACACCCACAACACTAGGTGGCGCCAAATACGCATAAAACGAGTGTGCCATGAAATACGTAATGTAATGGTGTTGTAAAGATCGCGAGTAAAAACAAAAGAAGCAGAAAACCTTACAGCTGCATGAGTCGTGCCTGTCAGGTTAGCCTGCTGGGACCAAACTCCCTTTGTGATTTTAAAACGTAAGACAGTACCAAGATTTGACGACTACAGTAAGATTTAACTTCTACTGTTCATAAGATTTTGGTAGGCTACTATTAGATGGATAGCCTAAATGTCCTAATTCAGATGGGCTACCTGTTTTTTTTGTTTTTTTTATGGTATATCAAGAAGTGTATATTTTTTAAATGTGATTTGTTGGTACATTTTACCAGTTTTTATCATACTTTCAAAACAAAAATTAAAATAGGAAAAATATGCAATATGAAAATAATTGAAGACAAGATGTGTTTTACTGAGAAAAAACAAGATTTGGTTTTTAAAAAGCCTTTTTCCAAAAGGTACATCTGGAAAAAGGGGGGTCGTCTTATAATCAGGGTCGTCTTATATTCGGGCCAATACGGTACTTTAGACTAGTCAATGTGCAGCTTGTATAGCAGTACAGAGTTACTGTCCTCTAAAAATAACTCAACATACAGCCATTGTTGTCTAAATAACTGGCAACAAAAGTGAGTACACCCTAAGT
>NW_015658997.1:988-1745 GCF_001515625.1 Sinocyclocheilus rhinocerous | reverse complement strand
CGTCTGTCTGTCTGTTATCTTAGTCTCATCAGACCACAGGACATGGTTCCAGTAATTCATGCTCTTGGACAGGTTGTCTTCAGCAAACTGTTTGCGGGCTTTCTTGTGAGCCAGCTTTAGAAGAGGCTTCCTTCTGGGACGACGGCCATGCAAACCGACTTGTTGCAGTGTGCGGCGTATGGTTTGAGCACTGACAAGCTGACCTCCCGCTTCTGCAACCTCTAAAGCAATGCTGGCAGCACTCATGCGTCTGTTTTTTGAAGCCAGCTTCTGTACCTGACGCACAGCACGAGGACTCAACTTCTTTGATCGACCCTTGCGAGGCCTGTTCCGAGTGGAACTCGTCTTAGAAAACCTCTGTATGACCCTGGCTAAGGTACTGCAACTCAGTTTAAGGGTGTTACAGATCTTTGTATAGTCTAGGCCATCTTTGTGGAGAGCAACAATTCTAATTCTCAAATCCTCAGAGAGTTATTTGCCATGAGGTGCCATGTTGAACATCCAGTGGTCAGTATGAGAGAATTGTACTCAAAGCACCAAATTTTAACTGCTCTAATACAAGATACACAAATTTGTATGGTCCTGTCAAGCAGACAAAAACATGAACATGATGAATAGGACATGTGGCTTTGCATGGTTAAACGACATACAGCTGTTATCACTTAGGGTGTACTCACTTTTGTTGCCAGCTATTTTGACAATAATGGCTGTATGTTGAGTTATTTTCAGAGGACAGTAAATCTGTACTGCTATACAA
>NW_015658997.1:0-194 GCF_001515625.1 Sinocyclocheilus rhinocerous | reverse complement strand
GTCATGCTTGTCACGATAGCACTGTATAACCAATATAGGCTTCTGTTTTGTTTATTTTTTCCTTTTCATTCGATATATTCTCAAACGTGTTTACTATATTATGAAATATTTCGATTCTCAAATATGTGTAAGTAAATGCCTTTTGCACCTTTATTATGTTAGTTGATCTATAATGGGCAATGGGCAAAATAGCC
>NW_015658996.1:75663-77857 GCF_001515625.1 Sinocyclocheilus rhinocerous | reverse complement strand
CAGTTAATTTACTCGTCCTTTTCCTGTTGGATATAATAGTTCCATCAATTGTGCGGTCACAAGACATCACGAGGTATCTATAGGTTGTGAAAGAACTTTTTTAGTCCTTGATACAAAGAAAGCTTTGTTGTCTCCTGATTGGATTAGTCTTTCATCACTCTTCCGATTCTTCATGATTGGCTTCATGTGATGGGGTGATTAGTTTAGACCTCATGATGGCTTGGAGGGGGGAGATCTTTAGATCCTTCTGTAATATTTCTGTTCAATAATTCACGTGGTGAATCCATAGTTTATGGGGTCTGTTCACAAGACAGAGATCCTACACATGACACTCTCATTAATGAAGTTAAGCACTGAAATTTCATGAAATCATTATCCAGAAATTACTTTTTCTAATATAAATTTAAACAGAAATATTTGTAGTGGATGTGCTGCTTTCAAACAATTTTCCTGTGCTATGCTATGTTTTAATGTTTTAACCACAGCGAGGATTGTTTGGCGCATGACAATTCCACTTTAAATTGTGTTCTAAATAGCAAAGCTCGCATTCTGAGAAAATATTTTTGCGTTAATAATGATCACTGATGTGAACTTAAATTCATCTGATGGCTTTGGAACAGACAGTAGCCTAATGAGAACCCCTTTCGTGCTCTTCCCAATATTGAGACAAACGCCACTGTATTTAAGGGATAGAATTTGAAGGAAACTGTAAGATATGCTTTATCTTCAAATGTTTTATTGATGCGGTGAGTTATTTACACTGCAAAAGAATAAGGTCTATCTCTTTCCATTAAAATATATAAACATTGTAAAATATATGTTTACCTTATAAGCAAAATTGCATACATTTGATTTGTTTAAAACCATTTAAAATACTATTTGGCCAGTGGAAAATAATGAGAACAACTCTGAACACTTTCTCTGAAATGCATTTTCAAGGACACTGAATAGCATTTCATATTTTCCTAACGTAACCTTAACTGTGTTAAACATGGTGTCACATGGATGGAATATTCATGGAAATGATATGCAGATGAGGTTATGCATAGTAAAACTAAGTGTTGTAAACTCCATATATGGCTATTTTGGGGAGGAGACGGGGTGGAGATTCATGTGCACACAATCTTCCGCATGGTTTTATAAATCTGAAAACTTTTGTACGTGCGTCATATGCAAAATCTAGCTTTTGTGCATACGCACACTTTTAGGGCCAGATTTACTCATAGCTTGCACCAGCGCAAACCGTCTTTTGGTATAGATAAAATAGTACTGCCAGGATTTACTAAAGATGCGCAGTGAAGAATTAGTGCTGAAAAGGCGTGGACAGTTATTTTTGAGTCTGACCTTATTGAATATGCATTTGTAGGAGTTTCCCGTTCAGATGCAAAATTTATGGGAGGAGAGTATATAAATTAATCACGCAACGCAATTTACTAACGTTTGCGCTCGTCAAATTACTGGATTAGATTGCATGTTTTCTTGGCTTGATGTTGGACTCATGAAAAATAATCACGTTGATTGTGTAGCACCCTTACAACCACTCTGTATGTTATATACGTGAGAATGGGGGTGCTTGGGTTCGTTGTAGTTCAGGTGGATACCACTAAGGTGCACCTAATGAGTTTCTACTCAATTGTAAAACCTTTGGACAGAGATATTTAATAATAATGAGACCCAGAGATGGTTTTTAGTTCAGAAAATAAATGGGTAAAACCCTTGTTTAATGAATCAAAAGGATTTGGCAAATGAAATATAAAACTTTCCCCAAAACACAATATAAAAGTCCCTAATTATGACAAAATGTACAAAAATGAATAACCAAAAGATATCCCAAACAATTAAATAATAACCTTAATCCCTTTAAATCACACGTTTTATACCAAAATAAGGGGTGTAAAAATCTTCCTCCCCTATATATTTCCTAAATATTGAGAATGCACAGAGAACTTTACAAAAACGTGTCAAGTGTCCTGTAACAAGTGTTAGCTAATGCAGTGTTGGGCCCAGTCACACATACATGTTCCAGTTTACTCACGGTACCGATTTGAACGAAGAAAAAAAAACAACGTTGCAGGCCTGTTTTGGTCTTGCAAAACATTGAGTGCGCTGAACTGACACTTACAAAACATTGAGAGCGTCGAAAAGACTGGTCCGGATACTCAGGTGCTGTGCGATGAACCAACAGCTCCGCCTC
>NW_015658996.1:65964-71299 GCF_001515625.1 Sinocyclocheilus rhinocerous | reverse complement strand
AAATCATTCGCCATCATCCTATCAGTCATCTCTCCTTACTCTGTTTATGTGGTAAGTGAAATGTTATGTACTGTAATGTAACAGGCTACCGCTAGCAAGCAGCTAACCATGTCCCTTTAGTGGCTCCGTAGAACGCGTTATTTGTTTTCCGTGCCTTTCTGAACACGGATTCAGCCACACCTCTAACCCAGTCGGGGGGGCACAAAACTCTTATTTGACATCGTACCAAGTTACTGTAACCGTTATATGCTACGCAAGTCTTTTTTTATGCCACGCAAGTCTACAGTGTGCGCGTGTGCGTGTTGTCTTTGACTGCTTTTAGGTGCGTTATTGGTAGCGCTTCCCTCTGCTTACATGAACGCGTCACACCACCGCATCAGCACCGAAAACATGGGGAAACTTTTTTAGACAATAATCGCACAACCTATTCGATATTCTGTAATTAAATCAACTAATTAAACATTCGAAAATCGTGATCCATTTCTAATATATCTGTTATAAATATGTACATAAACTGAATGTCCTAATTAAATAAAACTATTTAACTTTGTGGTTGTTTTATCTAAAGCGCTCAAATCACCTATAGTGTATTTATACATAACATGCAACATATAATACACGACTCGGATTTTGGAAATATGATTTTGTTTATTTTTGGTGAATTTTTGAAATATTCAACTCTATATAACTTCCTGGTCATGTGACCCGATGACGTCACACCAGTTGTAATATCTTCACACAATCCTGACACACATCATACACAACTTGGATTTTGGAAATATAATTTTGTCTATTTTTAATGAATTTTTGAAATATTTAAATCTGTATAACTCCCTGATCATGTGACTTCGTTGCCACACCCACTGTATTATATTCACACATTGTACATTCATATTTTTTTTTTCTTTTGAAAATATAATGAATGTTTTTAGACAATTACTTGAATTACTGAAAACTTTTTTACTTCTTGGTCATGTGACCTGATGTTGTTACACAAGACCGGTTTATATTCACAAACATTTCCCATTCAAAAATTTGAACATTGTATGCCTACCAAACATTTATTTAAGTAGTACTATAGTCATTTTTTGTACTGTTGTATAATTTTTAGTCCTTGTGTAATTTGGTGGGTCCAGGCTCAATGGCAATTTCTGAGAGATGCATTAAATAGGAATTGTATGTAGAAAATGTAAGAACAATCATAATTTGGCTATAGGGTTTTTCTTTATTTTTAGAAGAGTGGAGTGTATGCAGGAACAATAGTAGGCGAATAAAATCAGGGGATGATACCAAACAGTCTTGAACTTGCATCCCCATGAGCCAACAGGCCTCAAATGTCCTAAACTAGTGCATTGTCCACTATACCATTCATACTTGTCACTGTAGTAAAATACAGCTACATTCACTCAACTTATGTTTTTGAGTTATCTTTTTGCACTGACTCAGTTAAGTTGCATTTATGTAGAATATTAATTATGTACAACTTGACAAATTGAACATTATTTGAATTTATAAAGTTTAGTTGGAATAACTTTATGTGAGCAAGGTGAACTTACTTTAAGTTTTCAGTACAAAAGTTCCCTGTAACCCTGTCCTCATGATGTAATACACCCTCGGTATTTTAAATTGCAAATTGAGTCTGTTGGCCCTGCTTTGCTTTCTCTACTGAACAAATGTTTATCAACTGGTTCTGTTCCTGCATGCCTGAAATTGGCCTCTGTTACTGCCTTGCTCAAGAAGCCTTCCTTAGATATGTCTGATTTAAACAACTACCGACCTATTTCTGTGGTCCCTTTTATTTCCAAGGTACTAGAAAAGATTGTGTTGTCAACTACAATCTTTTCAAGTACAAACCATATCTTTTCTAGCACAAACCATATCTCAGAAATCTTTCAGTCTGGTTTCAAGCCATTTTTGGCCCATATGTGAACACTCCAAATGATCTCAGACCCCTCAGAAGCTAACCGAACCGAGACCATCTCGGGAGGTGGTCTGAGTGCGGTTCGCTTTCGGCTAAAGGTACGGTTCGCTAAAAACGTGCATTGTGATTTTTCCATTTGCGAATTCCAATGTAGTTTGGCCATCAGATGTTTCCGTACAAATCAGCTGTTCATAGCGGCTGCTTCTTCTGGCAGATCTCTATAAATTGTTCGCTCACAACGTACACTCGTTTATTTTAATTTCAACCGCTTCCAAACTGTGTGCGAGAGACGCGGCTATGCGCCTTGCCAGTTTAAACTTTTTGATATAGGCTACGAGCACGCACATCCCAGCGGGGGCTAAACTACACTCTTTAACGTTTATTGTTTCAACGGTCAAAAACACCCATGGTTCACATAAACACAGTTGGTTTTGTCTCAGTCAAATGTAAACATCTGGGAAAGCTGTGCAGTATGTAGTACAGCAGCCTAATATGAGAATAAGTAGAATCTATTATTCATACGATTAATAATATGCATTTTAATTTTTTTCATTTGATTAGTACATTTCTTACATAAATGCTGCATTTATGGATACCTAACTCCAGACCTTTTACCTGCTTAATTGATGTAGAAATAATGAAAGAATAGCCCACATCTGTCCATGAAACAGCTTTTGAGTCGATTGTCCAATTACTTATGGTCCCTTGAAAAAGGAGGATGTACATATTAAAGAGCTGTAATTCCTTAACCTTTCCTCCAATTTTGATGAGAATACTCTTAAATTAAAGCTCAGAGTGTGCACTTTACGCCCATATTCATTATATAACTGTAACCTGAATATATTTTAGTCAACAGCTAAAATAATAAAAAATTGTGTCAGTGTCCAAATATATATGGACCTGACTGTATATGATTATGTAAACCAAGTAAATCTGTGTAATAGCTGTAAATAAACCTCTCTCTCTTTCAGTACACGATGTTCCAGACCAGATGAGAAGCAGCACTTCGACTGGAGTCAGTGTTGATGTGAAAGCTGAAACAGGAGCAAGTGTAAATGCTCCTGTATTGACTAGAAACCTCTTCACAGGACCAGTAAACATTTGTGGAACAAATGCTGCAGGAAATGGTACATTTACATCACTATGACAAGACACACCACTAATACTAACATCTGAGTAAAGACTCATACCCCCGGTTTCACAGACAAGGCTTAAGCTAGTCCCAGACTAAAATGCATGTTTGAGCTGTCTCAACTGAAAATATCTTGCTCTGACATATCTTAAAATATGTCAGTGTCATTGTTCTGTGTCAAGATGCACACCTGTAATGTTTTCTTCAATGGCATTTTTGTAAAAGTTGCTTAAATATTTTAATTTAACTAAGGCCTAGTCCTGGCTTAAGCTAAGCCCCGTTTGTGAAACCGGGCCATAGTGTTACAACCTCATAGTAATTTTAATAGGACACACATTATTTAGCACCATTTTAATGCTATGGGATAATATCTCACATGATATTTATCTTCCATTTCTCTCATTTTTTTATACATCTTTTTGTTTTCCTCACAGATCAGCAGAAATGCTCAGAGATGGAAGAGATAAAAAGAAAAAAACATAAAAGAGAACAAAAAAAGAAAAAAGGTAAATCAACAATTAATGTGAAGAATTAGGTGTGAAACCATCAGGAAACATTTAGTCTCCAGCGCCAGCATTTTCCAGAACTGCAGCCTTCCTGGAGTCTCCAGAATTACATCTCTCATTTTTTTATACATCTTTTTGTTTTCCTCACAGATCAGCAGAAATGCTCAGAGATGGAAGAGATAAAAAGAAAAAAACATAAAAGAGAACAAAAAAAGAAAAAAGGTAAATCAACAATTAATGTGAAGAATTAGGTGTGAAACCATCAGGAAACATTTAGTCTCCAGCGCCAGCATTTTCCAGAACTGCAGCCTTCCTGGAGTCTCCAGAATTACAAGGTGTCAGGTTCTCAGAGACTTTGCTTGGGTAACAAATCCTAAAGAAAAAATGACCCTCACTTAAAAAGAATAACATGCTGAAGTGTTGTGAAATACATGAAGACTGAATTTTTTATAAGCTTTATGGAAAGATAAGTAGTGAGTGACTCTTGAAGGACCATCACCACATCTTCTTGTACCACTGTTTAAAGAATTTAAGAATATTAAAGAATAAATGTGAGGGTCATTTTTAAGGATTTGTTACCCAAGCAAAGTCTCTGAGAACCTGACACCTTGTAATTCTGGAGACTCCAGGAAGGCTGCAGTTCTGGAAAATGCTGGCGCTGGAGACTAAATGTTTCCTGATGGTTTCACACTTAATTCTTCACATTAATTCTTAATTCTTTTGCAGTTAACGTGTCTTTTCTTCTCCACCTGTTTTTTTCTGACCCCGCTGACCCAATGAGCATTTTGCTGACCAATGGTCATGCCTTAACTTTGAAATTTCTGTATTGCATTAGTTTTTAATATTTCTCATGGGGATTTAATCATTTTTGACTTCTCAGTCTGTGTTAAATCTCTTTTTTTTTTTTGGCTCATTTCATCCGTAAAAGTAAACCTGCCTAATAATTCTGCACACCTTAATAAGGAGTTTTTCATTTCCAGCCTTCATGGACAATTATATATCACTTCTAAATGATTAAATACAAAAATAATAGTAGTTATTAGATTGCATCGGCTGTGGGGATGAAGACCACAACTCCCATGATTCCACACTCAGTCACGCCGTCATCAAACTACGCCTTTGTCTCTTTGTTTATTTTGAAAACTTGCATATTGTGCCTTTAATGAACGATTAATGAACAATTTGCTGCAGTGTTGAGCACAAACGCACAGATGAGTTATAAACTTAACCCTCAGGAGTTGACCCCGAGGCATTTTTGGGCCTTGGTTGTGTTTTTATTTTCCCTGACATTTGTGCTTATTTCATTTACTTATTTGAATATTTAAAGTCTGATACGCTGTATTCAGCACTAATGTGCTCCAGATTACAACCCCTACCTGATAAACACATTATCACTGTTTGTTTTGTTCTCTACACAGACTGTTTGTATGTAATCTCACTGCTCAGTCTTGTGAGAGTTTGTCATTAGTTTTACAATCCTCAAACTCTGTCCTGAGAGAGCTGGACCTGAGTAACAATGACCTGCAGGATTCAGGAGTGAAGAAGCTCTCTGATGGACTGAAGAGTGCAGACTGTAAGATGGAGATTTTGAGGTTTGTGTTTCAAATACTTTATTGTTTGTTTTTCTTTCATTAAGTTAATAGCTAAATATATTGCTAAGGTTTGTACTGTATGTAGCTGATTTGTGTTTTTCTTATTCAGAGTTTCCATATGTAATCTCACTTCTCAGTCTTGTGAGAGTTTGTCATCAGTTTTACAATCCTCAAACTCTGTCCT
>NW_015658996.1:52989-59163 GCF_001515625.1 Sinocyclocheilus rhinocerous | reverse complement strand
GATTGCATCGGCTGTGGGGATGAAGACCACAACTCCCATGATTCCACACTCAGTCACGCCGTCATCAAACTACGCCTTTGTCTCTTTGTTTATTTTGAAAACTTGCATATTGTGCCTTTAATGAACGATTAATGAACAATTTGCTGCAGTGTTGAGCACAAACGCACAGATGAGTTATAAACTTAACCCTCAGGAGTTGACCCCGAGGCATTTTTGGGCCTTGGTTGTGTTTTTATTTTCCCTGACATTTGTGCTTATTTCATTTACTTATTTGAATATTTAAAGTCTGATACGCTGTATTCAGCACTAATGTGCTCCAGATTACAACCCCTACCTGATAAACACATTATCACTGTTTGTTTTGTTCTCTACACAGACTGTTTGTATGTAATCTCACTGCTCAGTCTTGTGAGAGTTTGTCATTAGTTTTACAATCCTCAAACTCTGTCCTGAGAGAGCTGGACCTGAGTAACAATGACCTGCAGGATTCAGGAGTGAAGAAGCTCTCTGATGGACTGAAGAGTGCAGACTGTAAGATGGAGATTTTGAGGTTTGTGTTTCAAATACTTTATTGTTTGTTTTTCTTTCATTAAGTTAATAGCTAAATATATTGCTAAGGTTTGTACTGTATGTAGCTGATTTGTGTTTTTCTTATTCAGAGTTTCCATATGTAATCTCACTTCTCAGTCTTGTGAGAGTTTGTCATCAGTTTTACAATCCTCAAACTCTGTCCTGAGAGAGCTGGACCTGAGTAACAATGACCTGCAGGATTCAGGAGTGAAGCTGCTCTCTGATGCACTGAAGATAAACTGCAAGCTGGAGATACTGAGGTAAATGTTTTTTATAAAATAATTTACAAAATGCTATCACAATAAATGACTGTTAAATTCAAATTCAAGTCTGTGTTGCATTTGCTTTCAAGGGAATGCTGTTTTCATAATGTATATATTAACACACAAGAAACTCACGTCTTGGAGTGACTCAATTTGCATTAAATGCTGCTTACAAGCTTAATCTCCACACAAGCTCAATCTCTGCCACCACTGTGAGTTTGGGTCACTTATAACATGGACTGGAAAATGGCAAACTTCTTCCCAAATTTGTAATGAGAAATGTTTATAAATCTGTTAAAGCAACAAGAAGGTTTAAGGTCTCCTGACAGTTTAATAAGTATTGTTAATTTTTTTATATATTATACCTTATATATAATAACCCATATATAATTTCATATATATTCATATAGAGGCAGTCGTGGCCTAATGGTTAGAGAGTTTGTCTTGTAACCCAAAGGTCCCGGGTTCGGGTTTGAGTACAGGCAGGGAATGTAGGTGGGGTAAGTGAATGTACAGCGGTTTCTTCCGTTAAATGCAGAGCATAAATTCCACGTATGGGACACCATACTTTGCCACATGTCACGACTTTCACTTTCAATAAGACAGCCATTAATATTAGAATGGCAAGTTTACTGTAAATGTACATATGTAATACATTTGAACTATTTGCAAATAATATTTATTTTAAAAATAAATATGCACACATTTTTAATTGTTTTCCTAATACGATGAAAATGTCTCTATAGAAAGTTGAGTAGTTTGTGTCACTGGATATTACTGATATTACTTGTTTGTTTGAATTTTCTGTGAACAGTGAAGCCCTGATTTCTTGATTTGATTGGCCATCTTTCGGCCGATCAGTCTCACTTCTTTCCGATTTGTATATTGGGTCCGTGGATAAACTCTTAAAGGGACCGCAGTCCAATATACCTGCTGCTGTCTCTCATGTTAATCAAAGAATAAAAGACAAAGAAAATCACTTTCTGCTCTTGACTTAAGCAAAAGGCATATTGTTGACCACAACTAGATAGCCTTAATGCCCAGATAAGCTTTAAGAACTAGCACGCTAACAATACACTGGATAAGCTTAACAAGTGTGTTACCAATTCACTGGATAAGCTTTAGAACAAGAGTGTTACTGACTGCTTTAAGGAACAAACATGCTTTAGCAATGAGTATACAATGGAAAACTTAGCTCAGCTTCATGAGGACACATTCAGAGATGAATGGAGGGTGAAATATAGCCAGATATGACGAGAATGCTTGATCTTTACTTGATGCCCTTCTCCTTCATGGAATTTTTTATCTAAACGTTTTCCTTGAGACAACGTTCGAGACACTTGAGACATTCACGTTAGCATAACTTCATCGAGATTTGCAGGTGGATAGTCCATGTCAATAATGTAGCAATGCGTGAAGCAGTGCTTAGTCAGAGGTCACCTCCGAATCAAGCAGCTTATACTGACCAGTGCCGCAAATTTGCACCTTTAAGTTCACAAACACGATCCTGACCTCACACGAAACTCTTGACCGCCCAGTTCTATTGAGATGATGCTGTTGCCCACCGAATTTGTGGTCTAATTAGCTCCTAGGCAGCTCTATGAATGCATCTGGAGGATAACTGAAAAGGTTACTTCGATAGGAATGCTGTGATTGGCATCATGTTCCTTTAGGGTAGTCATGAATCTACAGTAGTCACAGGAATAGAGGGTCATTTGCACCATCATATCTTTGCTATAATAATTCAAATATTTAAAGAACACCTTCAAAAATGTAATGATACAATCCTAAAAATCCTATCTCTTGAATGAAGCAAGTCAGTTAACATGAAATAATTGGTCAAATGTGATCCATTTCATTCATTGTGATCGGAACGAAAACAAGATAAAGCCAATGACACAATGAACATCAAAGATTGTTATTCATCTATATTTAACACTGAGATGAGGTTATAAATTGTGTATTTGGGTTTTCTACGTTTATTTACGCTTTGATTTGAACGAAAACAGCGTATCTGTGGGGTGCGGCTGACACAGAACAGCGTACGCTGCTTGCGTTCAGTGGATACTCTCCAAAATGGCGCTACAGTGACGCGGAGGAGATTAATTGTTGAATAAAGTCGTTATTTTTGTTTTCTTTGCATACAAAAAAATTATTCTCGTCGCTTCATAAAATTCAGGTTGAACCACTGATGGCAGATGGACTATTCTGACGATGTCTTTCATACTTTTCTGGATCTTGACAGTGTAATTTACTTGGCAGTCAATGGGACAGTCACCAGCCTCCCGGTTTTCATCCAAAATATCTAAAATTGTGTTCCGAAGACGAACGAAGCTTTTACGGGTTTGGAACGACATGGGGGTCAGTGATTAATGACAAAATTTTCATTTTGGGGTGGAGTATCCCTTTAATGGGCTAAAGTCTGATTACACTGTAATTAGCACAAACTGGGCTACAATAATATGTAAGCAACATGAATGTACATGTTTGTATTTTTGAGAAAACAACGTTTATGCGTGGTTAGTGGTTTACTAAATAAAACTTTGTTGAGTAAACGTGGTTCTGCAACAAATTAACACACAAGTACAATACATTCATATAAGTATTTCACAAGCATAAATGGACAGACAATTAAATGAACCACTTATCTGAACATCAGCAGACATGAGCATTCAGCATTGTGATCATTGCTTCACTTTTTTTCAAGGCACTTCAGTGTTTATAACTTTTTATCTTTTTGAGCATTATCAACTCTGATGGATAGTAAAGCCTAAAGTGTCTTCTTTCCAAAGATACCTAAATGTTATGTGTAGCACACTGTTGTCAGGAACTGTTATCATTTTAATTTAGGTAGGTCATTTTCAGCTGCGAGTCCCAAAATGGGGGGAGCAGGTTAACAGGTTAACAACAACAGACAAAGGACAGAGATAAGGGCTTATACATATACAGAAACAGGTAATGAAGGAAATGAGTTGCCTATATTACAAATTTAATTACAAATATTAGTTAGATTAGTAATACCGATGGACAGATTAGAAATATTTGTTAGAATGGAAGCTTAAATGAGTTTTGTCACACTCGTAGCCTGATATGGCTCTATATCAGCATGGTTGTGATCCTGCTGCATAAGTGCCGTAGGTAATCCCCAGCAAACAAAGAACGTTCCCCTAACATTAGTATTTGGTTACCATTTTTTTTTTACATTCTAGGAATGTGCTTTTTAGGCTCTATTTTTTGCAACCATAAAATAATGTTCCCAAACTGTTGCAGGGTGGTTATATTTAAATAACGTAAAAATAACATACAGAATGTTCCCTAATGGTTATTTTTAGGTTATTATTTTGCATTATTATTATTATATTATATTATTAGAAATTATATTATTTCTCCAGCATGCGCTTTGTCGTCCACAGAAAGACAGACATGCACTCGCATAATTAAAAAATTTAAAAATTAACGGTCACTTCATTTTACCGGCTGAGTGACTAAAATCCATTTATCAGTATTTTTTATTAAATAATTACTTTAAATAAATATAGATATAAGAGTAAATATATATATTTGTGATTTCGGAGAGATTTGACAGGCCTAGTTGAGGAGAACATGATTTTTTTTTTTCTTACGGATGAAAAGAGAATACATCTTGCGCTAAACTGTACAGTGGTAAGAAATAAATGTACTGATATCCTAGTTTTGCATCAATATAATAATTGTTTGTTCATTTTTAATGTCTGTGAATATTTTAAAATCCCTAGATTGTGTTGAAGTCCTTATTTAATGCTGAAGAAATGTAAAATCAGGGTACAGTAATCAGTTATACGAAATCTTACACATTAATGGACAAATCCAATCGTATGTAATCCTCCATATGATGGTTTATGTGCTCAGATAATTTCTATTGATTAAAACAATAGTCCAATGATTTGTAGTACTGATTATTGTGGTCCATTACATTAATACTTTATGGGACACAGGGGGGGTTGACATAAAGAGGTTAGTGGAACGTTCTGGGAACCAGAAACTAACGTTAGGTCGGGGGAACGTTAGATTAACATTAGAATAACGTTCTACAGACCAAAAACTAACATTCTATTTCCATTAAGAAAACTTTCCTGGCTATCCAAAAACAAACCTTAAAAAAGAAAGTTATGGGAACCCAAAATATTTGGCTGGGTCAACCTTCAATCAATCAAATTTCAATATAAAAGTCTTTGCTTTGCTTTTCTGGAACAAATGAAAGATTAATGAGACTAAAGATTTCCCTTTAGATATACCCAAAACCACTATAAAGACATCAGAATCCGTGGTATATTCCAGAAGAGCTGGCCGAGGTCAGGCTGTTCTTGGCGGTGTATGTGAGCCCTGAACATCTCAGATATCGTCAAAGCACAATTTCAAATAGGCACTATCTTTATAAATAATCCACATATTTGAAGTTTAAACAATGGCATTCTCCCCTCTTAAAACTATGTTCCATGAACTCTTTGAGAGTTCCACAAATAAATCACTGTGCCTTTTTGGCACAAATACTCTGTGTGGGTGGGGCTAGGAGAAGAGTCTGGCTGCAGACTTGCACTCTCAGACCTGCACTCTCAGACATCTGCGCTTCCTCTGTAAGTGATTGTTACCTGCAATCGCCACCTGCACTCTCCGCTACAGGACGTCACTTGCAACTATTCTGTCTTAATGCGTTAAGTGTCTTTCTGGTTTTGGTTGCCATTTTAAAGCATTTGATATAATTTTAGCTGAGCAGCCTATCATTTTCTGCACTTCTTTATATGTTTTCCCCTCTCTAATCAACTTTTTAATCAAAGTATGCTGTTCTTCTGAACAATGTCTGGAACGACCTATTTTACTCAGATTTTCAGAGAGAAATGCACAGTACAACATTTGCTGCCTTCGTCCTTAAATAAGGGCCACTTGTTTGACACCAGTTTTTTCACAGAATGATTTACCTCTCTTATTGAACTCCGCTATTATTTTTAAACACGCCCTTTTCAATTAATGATTCAATTACACAGAATCAGCAGCATGCATGTCATGACTGTTGGGTCTGTTGGTTTTCTATAACTCTACTACACCTACTAGTAAAATATTTGCCATGTAGAAATATAATTTCTACCAAAAACAGTGATTGATCTGGTTAGTGATGTTGGACTGCTATTATTTTAAACACAACTGTACATTTCTAGTTTCAACATTATTTGTTCTTCAGACATTCCTCTTTAAAAGAAAAAAATTATCATATTTTTGCAAAGTGCAAAGCATTTGGTTTTTGACCACTGAAAATGTGTACAATTTATCGATTTACTCCTGGAGCCATATTGAAATTCCATTATCT
>NW_015658996.1:49496-51710 GCF_001515625.1 Sinocyclocheilus rhinocerous | reverse complement strand
TTTGTTCTTCAGACATTCCTCTTTAAAAGAAAATAATTATCATATTTTTGCAAAGTGACCCACATTTGGTTTTTGACCACTGAAAATGTGTACAATTTATCGATTTACTCCTGGAGCCATATTGAAATTCCATTATCTTTGGAACTGAACCATATAGGGCCTTAAAAATAAAGATTCCAAAAGAGAAATTTGTTAAGACCCAATATCTAAAAGGGCATTAAGATATCTTGAATACTTTCTGAGTTACAGGCCTGCAAACTTTGGAGAAGAAACTTGAAAAGTGCTCTTTCCTCATTTTTGAATGGTCACCATTGGCACATAATGCAACAAAGATTGCTAAATTCAACAGATTTTACTGATAGACCTACCAATCTCTGTGTAAAAGTAACATTATGATGGTGCCATCTTTCTTAAGTCATTTTTACTCCCCTGTAATTTGGCTCTGAATCTCAGGTGAAAACTGCCATTTTGACCCCCCTTTACAAAATAGTGGATTACTCAGTAAAGATTCATCCATGACATTTAATATTTTGGCTTTCATCATCATACATGTTTATCTTTCTTCAGAAAAAAATATTAGCAAAATCAAAAATTTGAGGCGGGGACCTCTGGTTGAGTTGATACGGAATGACCCTTATGTCTACAGTAGTGCTCAAAAGGAAAGCCTGTAAGACACTTGTATGTATTGTAACTAGGGCTGCCAAGCACTTAAAATTATTATTTTTTAAAAATCAGAGCAAGGTCTACATTGAAAGTATTCAGTGACAAAAACACTTTCAAAAGCAATCCTTATTTTTCTTCACACAAAAACCCAAGTCAACATGACCATCCCCTATGCCAGAAAAAAAAACCTTTATGTGACAATAACACTGACATGCATGTTCATCACCAATCAACTGTATGAAATGTAAGATGATTTACATAGGTGTGGGGGCGTTTTTTTTTTTAAACAATTTTTTTTCCCATTTCCCATTTTTTCCCACTAATAAATCGACAGCCCTAATTGTACCGCTTATCATCTTCTGCCAGGTGGTGACAACTGACAAAAAAAATTTTTTTTAAGTTTTTGTCATTGAATTGTTCTTTCAAGAGATTCATTGACAAATGCTGATTCATCCAATAGTGAAAAAAGTCTTTATGAAACTGATTGGCTGAGAGGTCTTTCTAACCATGTGATATTCTACCTGTATCACCACGGGAACCGCATCACCGTTTGTATCACTCCGCTTGCAGCAGATCTCACAGGAATCATCATGGCGGAGGCCCAAACCCACTAAACATTTACAAATACTGCTGTATGTGCCACAGAGTGTAGTTTTAAGAGTTTGTAGGTTTGGAATGTGGTTGTTTAGACTTCAAATGTGCAGTTTATTTATAAAGGTAGCGCCTATTTGAAAATGTGTTTTAATGATTTCAGAGATGTGAGCTCCAGGTTGTCAGCAGCTGTTCAGTGCTCACGTACACCAGTGAGAACAGCCTCACCTCGGCCAGATCTTCTGGAATTTACCACTGATGTTTCTGTAATTGTTAACACGAGATATAATTCGCTTTAGGTATATCTAATGGGCAATCTTTGCTCTCATTAATTTATTATTTGTTTCAGAGCAAACTGTCATTTTAATGCTGTATCTCTCGCTGCCTTTGTACTTTTGACTGAATTGCTTAGCAACTGTTATAATGGCTAATGTTGATTATTAAATATTATTGCTCAGTAATTAATATTTTATATAGTAATAGTAGTATTTAATTAATGTATTCAGTACTGAGTAACGGTCTGTGTGTTAGTGATGATGATTGTGACTTCAGTGCAGGTTACATTGTTCCAACATTAGACGTCTTTATGAGTGAGTCAGTAGCAAAAACTTTTACTTTGAAAGGGACCAAAACAAGGTTGTAAACAAAGGCAATATTTTATTAACAACACCTTAACATGCATCCAACAAATGCATTGGCCAGCGTTACCATGGGAGGATACTATGAGAAAGATCCCTTTCCACAGCGGACATTCATACTAATGTTTTATTATGAATATGAGATTGAGCTGAATAATGAATATATCAGATACAGGCAATCACACTCTCTCAGTCCATCTCTCTCATAATACTCTACATAATGATAAGTGTTTCAGTGAAGCAACTCAACATTCCTTCATAACTAAAGTGATCCCTGTTGAAAAAGCCAGCATATGCTGGTTAGGTATGTTTTGATGCTGGT
>NW_015658996.1:48865-49440 GCF_001515625.1 Sinocyclocheilus rhinocerous | reverse complement strand
GAATGAATCTCTTCCCAAATCGTCCCTCCCTAACATTTTCGTCTCGTTTTTATTCATTGACGAAAATGTCAATAAATTTTCATCATAGTTTTTGTCATTCAAAAAGAATTTTAGTTCATTATCGTCTCGTTGTCGTCGGTGAAAAAAATGTTGTTGACGAACATTATGACGAAAATTATTCGTCAATGAAATTAACACTGCTATCCACTATCTCACACTCAAAATAAAGCCATAACTACTGTTCTTTTGAACCGCTAGTCCGGAGATTCAGAGGCTGCATAGTGTGCCTGGAAGCGTCATCAAAATCTGCTGCTTTGATCCATGAAGGCAACGCATGCGGTTTGTTCCTCTGAGCCAAGCAGGAATGATTGTTGATGCCTAGTCCCACCGTCCATGCCTAGATTGATTCAAACAATTGTCATCTCATCCAGTAGAGGGTGTGCACTGACATCACAGGGATGTTTGCAGAGACGTTTAATGATTATACACATACAGGCTATTCAGTAATCATAACATGTAAGTGCCCAAAACAAGCATATACTCACACACACACACACACACACACACACACACAA
>NW_015658996.1:48403-48776 GCF_001515625.1 Sinocyclocheilus rhinocerous | reverse complement strand
CACACACACACACACACAAAAACGCCATGCTTTCTCAGACATGCAATGAATGCATGGTGATATCTATGGTTTGACCCATTCCCCTTTACACCATGGCTTTATTATTGTAAAACTATAGGTTATTATATATGCTTTAGAATTATCTGATTTAGAAGCGTCATTATGATTCTTAAGTAGACTGGAAACATGACTAAACCGCCTAATTTGCAATGAAATAAAATAAGCATCAAATCAAGGTGTTAGCTTGGCTATTAGATGAAACTGAAAAAAAAGGGGGAAAGAAAAAGTAATAACATAAAATGATGTTTGACCGTTAGGTTACACACATTAACAATCAGTTGCAGTCTGTGCTGAACAAAAGGGAAACGCTCTC
>NW_015658996.1:34484-46134 GCF_001515625.1 Sinocyclocheilus rhinocerous | reverse complement strand
AAAAAAAAAAAAAGCCTAATGAAGAGGTCCGAGATTAAAACTGTTTTCATCTGTTTCATCTTCATCTGCATTTACAAAAACGCAGGCCCTGTCTTTATTTATTTTTATTTTGGTCACATATTGTAGTTAATGCATGTTGCTTGTCTGTCAGGATCGGGAAAACAAGTTTTCAAACTGAATTAACAAAACCCCGTACTTACCCACCACACCACTCTTTCGGGGAATTTAATCTGATTTTCTATGTGTAAACGGCCTTTGCCATGCAAGACGGGATATTTGCATTTTGTTTATTTTAAATTTAATTGAATGTATATTTAATTACATTACTTATAGATTATAGCTTCATGGTAAAGGCCCAGTTCAGTCTCTGTGTGAAACCAAACAATTCCAGTGGGAAAATCCTAGAAGCAGATTTAGCCATTTCTGCTGCGTTATCTTGTTATTTGGTGTGAAATTCAGTCGCTCAGCGAGAGACAGAGACTGAAAGAGTGTGAGTTGACAACCCTGATGTTAGTACTATTCTAGCAACTTTAGCACTTCATTAGCATGTTTCTAGCATGATTAAACATACTAGCGATATTCTAAAGCATGCTAAAGCATGACTTAATGTTGTTTTATCTTGATGATATTGTTTTTATAATCAGTGGAAACACAAATTATGATTGAAAATAAAATTGGATTTTGTGTTTGTTTACTGATTGAATGTGACACTGTGTTTGTTTTATAGTGTGGATCATGGAGGAGAGTCCAGGATTAGAGCAGGACTACACAAATGTACGTCTATAAGCCCATTAGCAGCAGAATAGGAGTTTTTGTGGATCACAGTGCAGGAACTCTGTCCTTCTACAGCGTCTCTGACACAATGAGCCTCATCCACACAGTCCAGACCACATTCACCCAGCCGCTTTATCCTGGGTTTTATGTTAGTCTTGATTCATCAGTGAAACTGTGTTGATGAATCAGAATAGATTGACTAGAGATTCTACCCATAATGCTTTGAGCTGCATGATGAATCAGTAACAGTGAGATGTTATAGAGTCTCTTCATTATATTAATACTGCAGCTGAACTTCTGTCAGTGAATAAATGTCAGAATAAATGTGTGTAATAAATCCTCATATAGACAATAAGATCAGTGTGTGTGAGAGTCCTGCTGAGTGACTATGTGTTTCTGTGCTTTTCTCAACCTCCATTTGTCTTGATGGAATGTACTTTTTATTGGACTGTCACATCAATCTTTTGTATTATTACTATCAAATCTACCTTTCAGTTGAAAATTACCTTTCACAAACCCAATTCATTCAGAACATGTCATTCTTATATTTTATAATTCATGTGATTTTTTTCTCTATTGTTTGTGCAAACACACACACAGTCACACACACTCTCTAACGTACACACACACACACACAGTTGTTGTGTTATAAATGTTTCTCTTCTTGTCTTCAGATGCCTGTTCTCTCACACTGGATCTAAACACAATAAACACTCAACTCTACCTGTCTTTGACGAGAGATTCTACCCATAATGCTTTGAGCTGCATGATGAATCAGTAACAGTGAGATGTTATAGAGTCTCTTCATTATATTAATACTGCAGCTGAACTTCTGTCAGTGAATAAATGTCAGAATAAATGTGTGTAATAAATCCTCATATAGACAATAAGATCAGTGTGTGTGAGAGTCCTGCTGAGTGACTATGTGTTTCTGTGCTTTTCTCAACCTCCATTTGTCTTGATGGAATGTACTTTTTATTGGACTGTCACATCAATCTTTTGTATTATTACTATCAAATCTACCTTTCAGTTGAAAATTACCTTTCACAAACCCAATTCATTCAGAACATGTCATTCTTATATTTTATAATTCATGTGATTTTTTTCTCTATTGTTTGTGCACAAATAATAAAACACAATGTCAGATCAGCTTGAGCTCATATTTGAGTTGATGATAAATATGTGAAATGTCTGAATGCTGTATGTATCATCACCTGCACTGTGAAATATAATCAATGGCTCACAAGAGCCAAATTAGCTGCAGCAGAGTTACTGGACATTAGAAGAGAAAAACAACATCAGTACGAGCTCAAAGTAAGGAGAAAGAGCTGACAGAATTGTGATCATGTATCAATTAAATGTGTAATGTTTGTTACTTTATTTCATGTCTTGTGTTTCAGCAGGTTTTTATGTTGTTTTTAGATTAACTTGAACATATCAAAACAGGGATAAAGGCGCAATTGCATTCTCCTCTGAAGCATTAGATGACACAAAAACTCTGTAGTTCACTTTGAATGTGGAAATGTGTCTTGGGCAGCGACGCAAAGGCAGTTCTGCACAAATTTGATCTCATATTTAATGTTTGTTTCGAATGTTATCAATTTATGTAGCAAATGAGAATTGGTAAAATTACTAAATATTTTTAATAAAACTGAAAATCATTAACAAGACTCTCAACTAAAGTGAGTTTTTCAGTAACTGGAGAATATGTAAAAGTATGGTATTTGGGGTAAAAGCACTGAAGGTGCTTCTTCATCTTGATGAGTCATTAAAATTGGACAAACATATCTCTTCTGTAATTGGTTCCAGTTTTTACCAACTCCGCTTGCTGTCTAAAATCAAACACTTTAAATGCTACGACGTTAGAGATGGCTGTCAACGCTTTTATTACTTCACGCTTAGATTACTGCAACTTACTATATTGTGGTATTTCAAAGTCACAAATTACTCGCCTACAATTGGTCCAAAACGCTGCTGCTGAGACGCGCTGCCAAGATGGCGATGGCCCGCTCCGCCCACTTTGAGCTTCAAAAACGCTCTTCAGGAACTTACGGGTGACGTCACGGACACTACGTCCATGCTTTTATACAATCTATGGGTTTAACGTTTATATGACTAATACAGGATCAGTCTCAAAAAGCCAAAAGATAAAAATAGCCGGTCTACTTCATGCATTAGGAGAGGAAGCCTTGATCAGGGTGGTTTGAATGTTGTGGACTTTACAACTTTGAATTTAGCAATTTTAAAATTAGTTATTTTTTTTATTAGCTCCTCTATGTGGAATATTTTTCCATTTATTTAATCAACTTGGAGCTCCTGAAAAACCCCAACCAATTCCTTGTGTGTTTGTACACACCTGGAGAATAAAAACTTATGGAGTTACTAGGGAATCAAACTATTTTTAGGTTCATATGTACATTAGCATCTGTCTGTATATCACTGCTATTTTTTCTGTAACATTTGAGAAATAATAGTAATTGTTACAGCACTTTTATAGGCTTACAGCACATATATATAGTATATATGTACTATATATGTACATATATACAGCACATCAAAAATATAAAATAACACTTTTCAAGTTCCTTTTCATAAATATGGTTGTTTTCGAGGATTTTACAGGATTTAAATTTTAAATAGTCAAATTCAAGGATTTAAAGCACTTTAGGCACCTTGTAGAATGCGATTTGTGCATTATTTGTTTTATTCTTACATTGTTTACATTTGGTATCTTTTAATTGTTGTACTCCTTATTTTGTTCTAGAATTCTTTGCCAGTATGCTAATGAGAGGCAAGATAAATGTAACAATAAAGGATGCGAATGAAATAAAAAGAGAATTTGTGAATTAATATAAAACACGTCTCTATTAACTTACTTAATTTAGATGTGAACATAAATACTTAAAATGTGTGAATTAGGATCAAAAAACCGAATTGATTTATTCTTGATTTTGTCAGATCTGCTGCTCCTCCTTCAGAGAAGCTCCTCCCACTGCAATTCACCAATAAATGCTGGAATATTCCCATCGGCCCACAAGTGAAGACCAGCAACAAACCATCAGGAAGAGCTGAGATCTGCAGAGACAGAGTTTAGTGAAGGACAGTGAGAACATGAGAGATCCAGAGCCCTGCAGAATGAAACGCACTGAAGAACAAACAGGTTGGTGTTTATTCCTGATGCTTCATTCATTCAAATAAATAGACTTTGCTTAAGTGGGTTACAGATTTGGCATAAATTAAGTAAAAACAGATTATATATTAATTAGTGCATTTTTAAGAAATACAGTTTTTCAGTGTTAAAGTAACTTTCTTAAAATAATGGGTGATGTTGTGCAGTTTTTGTAAAATACAGTGTTAAAATTATAGCATTATTGCATGTTTTTTAAATGTTAAAGGGGCCTCTGTTTTTTTGTTTTGTACTGTTGAGGTCCACTTATGTTGTCAAGATTTTTACATCAAAAAACTTTGAAGTAATAGGCTACTTTCTGCCCTGATTTTGACTAGGGCTGTGCGATTAATCGAAATCGTCATAAAATCGCGATTTGAGCGTGCGCGGTTTCTAAATCGCTTTATAGCACGATTTTCCGCGCCCCTGACTTCCCGCAGTATGCTATCCGAACCAATCAAAATGCAGCACGCCTAAATGGAGCACGAGAACAGAACAGACAGGGCGGGCATACAAACGTAACGCCAGGTTCACACACTCCGTCTGTGGTGCGTATTTTTTCCGCGCCACAAATCTAGTTCAACATCTGAGGCAACGCCACAAAGAGCTCTATGACCAATGCATGGCCCTGGACACGGGATTTGTTTTTCTTTTTCTGCCATATATGTCTTATTCTAGAGATATTTTGTTACACCTTTACTTCGTGATTATTTTGCCTTATGTCTGTTCTAGAGACATGTTACAGCTTTTCACGCGATTGCGGTCCGGCAGTGCGCTCCAGGAGCGGTGCGTCTGCAGCAGTCATGCTATTTCCGCTGTGCTGCACGAATTAAAGTGACAGTGCATTATTCACGGTAAAAATTAACATAATAGGCGTCGAGGATTATAGTCTCGGAAGTAAATGCCCACTGCTATGATTGGCTTGTGTATGTTTCACAGTCTACATTCTTCACAGATGGACGCTGCTGTGATTTAGATTAAAAGCGCATAAATACGCAGTTTAACAGACAAAGCAATAGCGATCACGTAATGAAAACAGTTACTCACACTGAGATTTGCTAACTTTCAAACCTTTAGTACAATATGGGAAGCTGTAATCTGCTGATTGGTCAGTTTAAATGTCTTGCATTTGGTTTCAGTCACATGGTCAATGAAGGGATAAAAGAAGATTGTAAGGCACTGTTTCCGCCTGGTTTTAAGATGTGTTTTAGATCACAAGTAGATGCGGGTGACCCATTCCTGTTTACACCTGGTGTTTTAATCCACTTTTTAATACCAGGTGCAAACTTAAACGCTCTCAGGTAAAATTTTAAATATGAGTTTGGTCAAATTAACTGTAAATGTTTTATCTTTCACATGTAATTGTCCCCATGTCAAATGTAGTAATGAGTAAATACTGTTATTAAACTCTTAAGTTTTGATTCAGTGTTAACATTGAAGTGCTACCTATTTTAACACAATATAGTACAAATCTAGCAATGCTCTCCTATGTGTTTTGCAAACTGTGCTTATTTCTGTCATTGATAGCGGTGGGTGGTAATAGACAAGAAATGTAAATTTTTACTCCAGCGTGCTGATGTTTCTTTAGTTATTGGACTATCCTAAAGCCTGAACCACTGCCTGAGGCAAAACATTTTGCAAGCAAACGCACAGTCTCTAGGAGAAAATAAAGTATTTTGCGTTCAAAAGTAAAGTTAGTCGTGGGAACACATACAGTGCATCTGGAAAGTATTCACAGCGCTTAATTTTTTCCACATTTTATGCTACAGCCTTATTCCAAAATGGATTAAATTCATTCTTTTCCTCAAAATTCCATCTTTATTTTGAATTCATTTGAAAAGATTTCAAGCAAACTTCTTTCACGTCGTCATTATGGGGTATTGTTTGTAGAATTCTGAGGAAAATAATGAATTTAATCCATTTTGGAATAAGACCGTACCATAACATAATGTGGAAAAGCGCTGTGAATACTTTCCAGATGCACTGTAAGCATTGAAATATTATTTTTCTTTACATCATAATGTTCCGTTATTATGGGCTCTAAAGGTTGTGCCTCTAATGAATAAAAAACCTAATATCTAGTACCCTTGATGTACCCCCTTCATGGAAAATTCCAGGGACATAATGGATTAAAATGATCATAATCTTGTATAAAAATTGTTTGAACACAACTAAGTACTTTCTGCTATTACATCAGGGTGTTATATATTACTTTACTTCTCTTTGATTGATTTAAACTCTAATTTCAGACCTAATGGCTGAGAATGAAGTGGAGAAAGAAAGCTCTCAAAAATCTCAAATCACTTGCCGTCAGTGTGGAAAGAGTTTCACACGCAAACAGAGTCTCGAGATTCACATGAGGATCCACACTGGAGAGAAACCGTTCACATGTGATCAGTGCGGGAAGAGTTTCAGACAACATATAACCCTTAAAAGGCACATGTTTATCCACACTGGAGAGAAGCCATATGAATGTGATCAATGTGAGAAACCTTACATGTGTTCACACTGTGACAAGATATTCAGTCGTTCAGGTCATCTGAAAACACACGAGAGGATCCACACCGGAGAGAAACCGTATCGCTGCACTGCATGTGGGAAGACTTTCACTCACTCGTCAACTCTACGCAGGCATGCCAAAACTCACATTAAGTAGCTTATCTTTAGTTCCAGAACTTTCAAGTGCGAAGCCACATCTTTTTCCTATTAGTCTGTCCTAATCGGCGACGAGACAAAGAATCATCTAAATTAGTCACAGTGAGTAAAGTTAATCTTTAAGATGAAGTTCGAGGATGATGTTCCTCCCCGAAGTACAGTATCTCTCGTATAACACTTTGCTCAATAATATAATCTATATCAATTTGCTTTATGATGAGTTTCATTTTATGTCGTTTGTTTACACTTTTATAAAGGAAAGTATACGTTTTGTTTTTTTTACGAACTTTTCTTGCTCAATAAGCTGAAGAGGCTGATTTATTTTAAACTGTTGTTATCAAATAAAATAAAATAGGTATTCATCCACTTTTTGTGTATCTTAAAAAAGCAGACGCAAGATTTATATCATGTAGCTTTGCAACTGGCTTTCTTCACTTTTATTCTTTTAAGATGCTTTGCTAACTTGTTAATCAATAAAGAGGGAGATGTCTCATTCGTTTCGACTTTTACTTTTTGTATTTGCTGCAACAAATATTAAATTTTCATTGTTCATTTTTATTGTTCGCGCCTCCTTGCATCAAGAATAAGTAAACCTGCCCACACTGCCAAAAGCACCAAAAGTTGGTTAAATGACCATGGTGTTGGTGTGCTTGACTGGCCAGCAAACTCACCAGACCTGAACCCCATAGAGAATCTATGGGGTATTGTCAAAAGGAGAATGAGAAACAAGAGATCAAAAAATGCAGATGAGCTGAAGGCCACTGTCAGAGAAACCTGGGCTTCCATACCACCTTAGTAGTGCCACAAACTGATCACCTCCATGCCACGCTGAATTGAGGCAGTAATTAAAGCAAAATGAGCCCCTACCAAGTATTGAGTACATGTACAGTAAATGAACATACTTTCCAGAAAGTCAACAATTCACTAAAAATGTTTTTTTTTATTGGTCTTATGAAGTATTCTAATTTGTTGAGATAGTGAATTGGTGGGTTTTTGTTAAATGTGAGCCAAAATCATCACAATTAAAAGAACCAAAGACTTAAACTACTTCAGTTTGTGTGCATTGAATTTATTTAATACACGAGTTTCACAATTTGAGTTGAATTACTGAAATAAATTAACTTTTTCACGACATTCTAATTTATTGAGATGTACCTGTACTTTCCAGATGCACTGTAAGCATCGAAATATTATTTTTCTTTACATCATAATGTTCCTTTATTATGGGCTCTAAAGGTTTGTGCCTCTAATGAATAAACTAATATCTAGTACCTTGATGTACCCCCTTCATGGAAAATTCCAGGGACATAATGGATTAAAATGATCATAATCTTGTATAACAGATGTTTGAACACAACTAAGTACTTTCTGCTATTACATCAGGGTGTTATACATTACTTTACTACATATTTTTTTCTCTTTGATTGATTTAAACTCTAATTTCAGACCTAATGGCTGAGAATGAAGTGGAGAAAGAAAGCTCTCAAAAATCTCAAATCACTTGCCGTCAGTGTGGAAAGAGTTTCACACGCAAACAGAGTCTCGAGATTCACATGAGGATCCACACTGGAGAGAAACCTCACATGTGATCAGTGTGGAAAGTGTTTCAAACGAAAAGAACACCTTAAGGAACACATGAACATCCACACTGGAGAGAAACCTTACATGTGTTCACACTGCGACAAGATATTCAGTTGTTCAGGTCATCTGAAAACACACGAGAGGATCCACACCGGAGAGAAACCGTATCGCTGCACTGCATGTGGGAAGACTTTCACTCACTCATCAACATCTACGAAGGCATGCCAAAACTCACATTAAGTAGATTATCTTTAGTTCCAGATCTTTCAAGTGCGAAGCCACATCTCTTCCCTATTAGTCTGTCCTAATCAGCGACGAGACAAAGAATCATCTAAATTAGTCACAGTGAGTAAAGTTAATCTTTAAGATGAAGTTCGAGGATGATGTTCCTCCCCGAAGTACAGTATCTCTCGTGTAACACTTTGCTCAATAATATAATCTATATTTATGATGAGTATGATGAGTTTCATTTTATGTAGTTTGTTTACACTTTTATAAAGGAAAGTATACATTTTTTTCTTGCTCATCTTGCTCAATAAGCTGAAGAGGCTGATTTATTTTAAACTGTTGTTATCAAATCAAATAGGTATTCATCCACTTTTTGTGTATTTTTAAAAAGCAGATGCAAGATTTATGTCATGTAGCTTTGCAACTGGCTTTCTTCACTTTTATTCTCTTAAGATGCTTTGCTAACTTGTTAATCAATAAAGAGGGAGATGTCTCATTCGTTTAGACTTTTACTTTCTGTATTTGCTGCAACAAATATTAAACTTTTATTGTTCATTTTTATTGTTCGCGCCTCCTTGCATCAAGAATAAGTAATTTCATAATTTGATTTACATCTCATGAAGAGTCATGAAAGTACAGATGAAATGGCAAAGAGATGTCTTGGCAAGATGTATCAAGAAAGAGAAAATATAGAAGTAATAGCTTTAAAAATTTGTTAAGGCCTTACATCAGATGTGCCACAACAGCTATAATCAGATGCAAACTCCTCACCTTTCAGTGACAACTCACTTTTTTGAGATCAAAATGGGTCACCAATGAGATTTGCTTACAAGGGTACTTGTGATCTTACAAGGGTAAATAAAGAACTGGTTGTTTCAATAAGTTTTGTGTAGTATTTTCTTTACTCTTTACTTCTAATATTTTATGTATTTGAGATCTGAGTTCAAGTTCGCGTTTATTTATAAAGCACATTTAAAAACTTTGTACCAAAGTGCTGTACAATTTATAAACATAATTAAACAATATAAAAAAGCAACAACAAATAGATAAACTAATAAGATACAAATAAAAGCATGCAAGATAAACCGTAAACAACTTTATAACCCCAATATTAAACAAAAGCGACTTTACAGTCTGGAAATACTTTAGGCTATAGCTAATTATTTATTGGACCCCCTATCACATTAAGAACCGCTGGTCTACGCAGAAGAAAGACCTGTCTAGACTCGAAGAGTTGTGTCGAGCTATTCATTAGTTTGTTTGATGAGAAAATTTTTCTACTTTCAATATTAAATCAAAAAACGAATGATCGAATGATACACGGATTTACACGGATTCTGTGCGTCTCTTTGACCATTAATCTTGGTTACTTGCCCCAAATATAACTCCCTATATCTCCTTCCTGAGTTAGGATTATCAATGTGTTCTTTTGTGTTAATGTTGCAAGCTTTTATAATTATTTTATATTATTTATATAATTATTATACCCTTAATCCATTACACAAGCTAGCTTAGTTTATTTTCCCCCTCAAATGTTTTTTTGTAGTATTCTTCAATATCTTTCTGGAATCTGCACACAAACCACTTCCAGTAGGGCAGTTCAGAGAGATCAGAGGTGATGCTCCAGTTAGCAAATCTTTCTCCTGCTGTTCTGTATTCTCTCCAGGGGTGTGCATAATCAGAGTGATCGGGATGAAAACATCGATCACTTGCTACAGCTGATGTGCAGATGGTTATAGTCAGGTATGTTGAATTACTTTGATACCTCCCAGTTATTCCACTAGCACGATGAAAAGAAACCCTGTGATCTCCATCATTTCTATGGTGTTGGTGTAGGTAGGTAAAAAAAACTTGTGTGTGTGTGTTGATACACAGCCTAGAGCCCTGCGCGGCACAGTTTTCTTAAGCCCGCTCCCGCTGAGTTTCTGACCATTACCGCTCACTCCCGCAACATGTGTGTCCCGCTCCTGCAAACATTCTAATATTGTATATAATTTTTATGCTATCAATATGCAGGGTATTGAAATCACATTTGAATGAGCGCTCGCTGTTCACTTTTGATTTCCCGATCACACGCACTCAGTGTAAAGTGAGTGCATCTTACAGTGTGTGCATAATTATTAGGCACGTTGATATTCTGATAATATTTTTTTCCAAGCACATTTTACCAATGCCAAACCACATCAATCTTAATAACTACTATTAATTTTGTATTTAATCATTTATAAGTGATATATAATTGTCCATGAAGGCTGGAAGTGAAAAACTCCTTATGTTCAGGTGTGCAGAATTATTAGGCAGGTTTTATATTACAGATAAAATTAGCCAAAAAAGAGGTTTAACTCAGACTGAGATGTAAAAAATTATTAAATCCCCATATTATATATAAATATATTCAAAACTGTCGGCGCCTATAGCCTTGTGGGCAGTGCCTCGACATGTAGCGCTGTTGCGCTTCGGGCGTCCCGTGTTCGAGTCCCGGCTCGCGGACCTTTCCCGATCCCGTCCCCCCTCTCTCTCTCTCCAACTTCGTTTCCTGTCTAACTACTGTCCTATCAAATAAAAGGCAAAAATGCCAAAAATGTATCTTAAAAAAGAAGAAGAGAGAAATTCAAAACTAATGCAATAGAGAAATTTCAAAGTTAAGGCATGACCATTGGACAGCAAAATGCTCACTGGGTCAGCGGGGTCAGAAAAAAAACAGGTGGAGAAGAAAAGACACGTTAACTGCAAAAGAATTAAGAATTAATGTGAAGAATTAGGTGTGAAACCATCAAAACAAATTAGTCTCCAGCGACAGCATTTTCCAGAACTGCAACCTTCCCGGAGTCTCCAGAAGTACAAGGTGTCAGGTTCTCAGAGACTTTGCTTGGGTAAAAAATCCTAAAAAATGACCCTCACTTAATAATGTATTTCACAACACTTCAGCATGTTATTCTTAAGACATTTTTTTATAGGTTTTATGGACAGATAAGTTGAGAGTGACTCTTGAAGGACCAGCACCACATCCTCTTGTACCACTGTTAGAAGAATTGATCTTCCAGAATCTGACAGTAAGTTTTAGGAGCTCGTTTTTAGTCCATCTCTGCAAGACAGACTTTTCAGGATAGGAGATGGACTAAAAATGAGCTCCCAAAACTTACTGCGACATGGAGCTAAGGAGAAACTGTAGAACTTGAAAAATTGGAAAAACAGCTTAGTGAAAAGCGTTTACAGTTTAAAAGCAAATAGAAAGTCCTATTTTTT
>NW_015658996.1:23056-28674 GCF_001515625.1 Sinocyclocheilus rhinocerous | reverse complement strand
TTTAGGAGCTCGTTTTTAGTCCATCTCTGCAAGACAGACTTTTCAGGATAGGAGATGGACTAAAAATGAGCTCCCAAAACTTACTGCGACATGGAGCTAAGGAGAAACTGTAGAACTTGAAAAATTGGAAAAACAGCTTAGTGAAAAGCGTTTACAGTTTAAAAGCAAATAGAAAGTCCTATTTTTTTTTTTGCAAATTTGCACATGCACAAGGTTTAAAATGTTCATTAAATATTTTTTTTTAAATATTGAAATTTGAGCACCTGCATTTCTGTTCCTGGAGATCTACCTACCTGCAGAGTTCAGTTCCAACTCTGCTTCAACACACCTTGCCTGTAATTATCAAGTGCTCCTGAAGATCTTAATTAGCTTGGTTAAGCCATGTTTGATTAGGGTTGGAGCTGAACTTTGCCGGAAGGTAGATCTCCAGGAACAGGGTTGGGCACCACTGCTCTAGGTCAAAGATGAAAAAATGGGATTTACAATAAAAAGTGATTTACAAAAAGTAGTGTTTTTCTCTATTGAGAGAATGTGCACATTTTTAATGATATCAGGTTTTACCATGTTATTACAACATTTAACCACTTTATATTAATACAAAAATGGCTTGATATAAAATAAATGGTGCTTGAAAAAGTAATTGAAAGTCCTTGAATCTGGTGTTCATGAAAGAGTGGGAACCCTGTTTAATTCATTTTAAATTAATTTTTAAATAATTTTAAAAGTTTTTAAATTCCTTGTTTTTATTGTTGTGATCTTTTATGATTATTTTAATTCCTTTTATGTAAGGGACTTTGAATTACCATTGTTTATGAAATGTGCTATATAGATAACGTCAAGGGATAGTCATATCATCAGCATATCATTAACTGTGCAGCAAAGCAGGGGGTCTAGTGAGAAGGCAGCCATGAAGGCGTGGTTTAACAGTGGTCTGACAGAGCGATAAAACGAATTACCATTCTGATAGATCGACTTGTAAACGATCATGTATAATTCTCTCTTCCTCCTCTTCTTCTTCTGAATCAGTTTCTGGTTCAAACACATATGGCTTAATTAAACCAATATTTCCTCTTGCCATTGTATCGCATTTACTACAGTTCAGTTAGTGGATCAGGAGGACCTGGCTCATGGCTGGCTGATGTGACTGAGTGGAGGCGGGGCTCATTTGCATATTCATAGATCCGCCTATAGTAAATGAGGCAAGGGTGTAGAGTTACATTCAAGCTATTTTAAGGCATGAGAAAATTATTCTCATAAGAAAAAAGATTAAAATATGTCATTTTAATTATCAAAGATTAATTTTAATGGATAACATTTTTGACTACAGGGGGACTTTAAGGATAGCTCTTAAATTGTTAATGATTAGTTAATTCATTATATACTGTTGAATACTGAAGGCATTAAGATTAATTGAGGTATTATTAGAGAATTATTCATGTACCCTTATTGTAAAGTGTTACCATTTTATTTTTAGGCATGTTTCTGTCTTGTACATGTTCACAAATACACGCACACAGTCTACAATTTTACATAGCTGCACACTAAAATACATTTCACTCCAAAACTAGCTAAAATAACAATGATGACATACATTATACTGTGCATCTAAAACTAAAATTTAAGTTCACAAGTTCATTGCCACAACAGTGTTAACTCTAGATAGCCCTTTAACATAAGCACATTTAAATCATTTTAATTAGAAAAGGTAATTTGACAGCCCAAAAATACTAAATCTAGAATAAAACTAAAGCCGAAAAGACTTGACACTTAAAACTAAAGTAAATTGAAAGGATATATTTTTCTCACTATTAGACATTTTGTTCCAGCATCAATTGTCTCACACCACATTACAGAGAAAGTTGAAGGTGGGAATACACAAATTTAACTTTACCACTTCTGATCTCAGTGTGTTCTAGTCAATCACAGTCACATGTTCACCACAAGATGGTGCCGTGACTTAGCAAGAACATTTTGTGTTCTTGCGCAAATTAGTCAAAATGTCATGAAAGGTTACAAACAGCCAATGTAAAGCTAAAAATAAAGCATTTTAATTTACTATATTATAAATGACTATACCTTAATGCCACACTATGCTCATTAGTTACCCGCATCTTTGAAATAACATCAGATGGCACTTCTCACTGAGGTTGAAGTTGACTGTGTGTACAATTAAAGTAATTTTTTAAAACGAGGAGTTCTCTGGGAAAACTTCAGAGCTGTTTATAGCTGTCTGGAAAGCTGAATTTCAGTGTAGATCAACTCACAAAAATCTGGTTTGTGGAATAGTCTTATATTCCGTGAAATGGGGTTTAGCTGATTTCAGATTCGGTGAAGTGAAGAACAGAAAGTGAGTGAAAATCAATAGAAGCGTATTTTCTTGTTCAATTAAATGTATTTATCCAAACCCTCAAAAGCATCTTGTTTTGAGTATTTTCATCAGGAGTGATGTTCCAGTCTTCATATTCTCCTCCTGCTGACCTGTATTCTCTCCAGAGGACTTCATCTGTTTGAGTCATTGGGATGAAAATATATAGTGCTGTTTTCTTCTGCTGGTGTGCCCATTAGAGTAGATAAGTTTGTTGTGTTGTTATTGAAATCGCCCATGTAGTCCAGCGACATGATGAAGAGAAACACTGTGATCTCTATCATGATTTTTTTATGTTGTTGGTGGAGCTGGCACTGACACTGAGCCCAACAGCACTGACAGAAGTCATCAGTCAGAAGCTCATCTGGCCTCAACTTATTGGAAAAGTATTTGTGCTCAATCTACTGCTGATGGCTGATATTACAGCAGAAAGTTCTTGTCTTATCACATTGTCAGACAGTGACATCATTTCATTTCAGTGTGTACACATTAAAATCTTCAGATACTTTAATGCAGGACTCCAAATTTAAATCAGTGCATTTGTGCATTGCATCTCATATTTCATTGCAAAAATATAGTATTTTAGTTTTCATATCTACAAATGTATTATTGGAGTTGAGTGGAGCCAAACTGCTGACTGTTTTCTCATAAATTACTAATTTTGTTCCAAAATTATAAATCCACTCAAAGATACTGGCATGTGGCTTACATACTGTCCTTGAAATTTCTTCAAACGTTCTCTTTGATGTATATAAGGTTTAGATTACATTGAACATACACATTTTAAACTGTGTTCAGAACCTAAGTGAAATATATTTCGCTTGTTTAATTAAATGTATTTATCCAAACTGTCAAATGCATCCTGTTCTGTGTAGTTATTCCATTCTTCTGGAATCTTACCCATCCCCTCAAATGTATTACTGTAGTATTTTTCCAGATCTTTCTGGAATCTGCACACAAACCACTTCCAGTAGGGCAGTTCAGAGAGATCAGAGGTGATGCTCCAGTTAGCAAATCTTTCTCCTGCTGTTCTGTATTCTTTCCAAAGGACTGCATCATTTGAGTCAGTGGGATAAAAAGATCGATTGCTTGCTACTGCTGATGTGCAGACGCTAATAGCCAAGTTTGTTGTTTTGTGGTAAATCCATCCATTCAATCCAGTAACTCTGTGGAAAGGAACATTGTGATCTCCACCATGGTTTTCTATGGTGTTGGTGCAGGTAGCTTTACAGAATGGACACTGAACCCAACAGACCTTACAGAAGTGATCGATCAGAAGCTTGTCTGGTCTGAACTTACAGTCCAGCTTTTTTGCAAATGTCTTTGTGTTGAATCTACGGCTGATGTCTGACATTACAGCTGTAAGTTCTTCTCTTATCACATCTCCTAGCAGTTTGAAATCATCAACATCATCATGTTCGACTCCACTGAGGTCTTTTTCAGAGAAGATCAGCTCATCTGAGAGCTGCTGTGTGAATCTCTTCAACCACAAACCAGCATCTCCTCTGTTCTCTTGAACATGTTTAGTAGATTCATGAGCTGCTCTCATGATCTTCTGCTGCAGGAGTTCAATGTTCTCCTTCATCTTGGGTAAAACACTGTCATTGAACTTATCATTGATGTACCGACTGACTTCACCTCTGATGAAGCTCTTGAAGTGATTTCTGGGATTATGAATGTAGCTTATGTATTTCTCAAAATCCTTCTCTTCTGCCAGTGTCTTCAAGATGTGTTTGTCCAGATTTGACCTGTTTCCATTCAGTGATGGACAGTTTGATCTCATTTCATCCATCAGATCTCTGGCACACTTCTTGTAGACGCTCTGTTCAATGGGCTCTTTCAGTTTCTGACAGATGATCTCACCAAAAATGGCAGCTGATGTTGCTCCATGGCAGTATTTCTGGAAAATACTATAGTATTCATTTCGCTTTTTCTCCAAATAGAGAATAGGATCATTGTCTTCTCTGAACATTCTGTATTGGTCTAGGATCATTTTCTCTGCTCTCTTGCAGATGGAAAGAACCAAATCCATGAAGAATTCATTCCTGAACACATATTTTGCTGGTCCTTCCTGATGTTTTGTTACTCTATTCTTGATGTATCTTGTGAGATTTTGAATGCAGCTGATATTGTAGCCCATCTTTGCAATGTTAAATGACTGAATCATTCTGTCTGTCTGCTGATCAACATCATTAACAAAGGTTCTAATTTCAGCATCATCCTCTGAAGGTTGAGAAAAAAAAGATTTTATTTTTCCATGAACAATCTCTTTAATCCCAGACTTTTTGAAAACAATATATCCACTATAACCCCTCACATTGAAAATATTGTTGTAAGTATTGTCCTTTATGGGAGCACTTTTATTGATGTCACTGAGGATCTCTCTCACATCTCTCATTATGTCAATGTCTTTGACTGAAGGAGTGTGTCTGGTGATCATATTTACACAATGTTCCCAAAATAAATCAAACTCTTTCTTCACTGTGTCTTCATCTTTTGCTTTGCCTTTTAGTTTTAAGGCATGTTTTTTACTCTCTTCCAAGAGAGTGTTTTCATGATGTGTCCTCTGAGCATCAATCTTTTTCTTAAGGTCTCGCTGCTGGAGAATCTCGTTCAATTTTCTCTTTGTTTCGCTCACAATGTTTTCCTGAATCTCTTTGATTTTGATTTCAAATGATGTTTTCCACTGAATCAGTATATTTGCATCTCTGTCTTTCTCAAAGAATTCAGACATGGATTTTTTCACTTCTTCACTTGTCTCCTTTAGTTCTTTTTGAAGACCAGTTTCCTCAACTTCATGAATTGTTTCATTTTCTATTTGGATGTGTAGTTTGTTCTCAGTTTCCATCATGGCACTGCGAAGAATCCAGGACCACTTGCTGTATTCAGTCTTCAGTTTCCCATAGGCTGAAATCTCCAGAGAGTTTCTGAAGCTGAAGACGAATCGCTCATTCAGTAAAGCCTCCCAGAGATCTTTAATACGATCTTTTAAGTCTTTCAGTCTCATTCCATGTGATCTTGAAGCATGGGATACAATAGTTTCCTTCAGTTCTTGAATGTTCTCACAGTAGTTTGGGTTTGGCGGTGCCATGGGTGGACTGCCCTCCCAGAGCTGAGCAAAATACTTCACGTCTTTCTGAACATCAAATCTAATGACGTCACTAAAACATTCTTCATCACAGACTTCCTCTTCAGCGGCAAGTTTTGTCATCTTATCCAGTGTCTCCTGCAGTCGTCTCCTTCCCTCCATGTT
>NW_015658996.1:19100-22951 GCF_001515625.1 Sinocyclocheilus rhinocerous | reverse complement strand
GCAGCTGGATGCAATCATCGCATGCCAATATGCATTGGCTCATTTAGTTTACACTCGAAGTGGATTGGTCTCTCTAAGCAAGATCCCAATTCGTCAGTCACCGACGTGACTCGGAGTGACCGACTGAAAGGGAACGAGGCTTACATACGTAACCGAGATGTTACTTCCTACAGTCTTCTACAGTCTAAGACCTGGGTGATACATTACAAAAATCTAATTTCAAGTTACCAAAAAAAAAAGCCTTCTTCCACCTCAGAAATATTGGCAAGCTACGGAACATGTTTACTGTTTCAAAATCAGAAAGAGTTTTATTGCCAAGTATTAATTAAAGGGCCCTTGCACCAGGGCCACCTCCACCTAGTGGCCTTGCACTGTGGGCAATATGCATATAAGTGGGTAAATATAGGAGGACTATGTCTAAGTCATTTATATGTGCCAAACTTTCTCCTGCTATGACTATAACGGAATATTGGCATGTAGATGTGTTCAGGCCAGGATTTCTCAGGCTGCTACAGACACGCCCTTCAATGAAAACTTAAGATCTTCAAAATTTTACATTGGAAATGCCTTTACTGCCCTACAAAGGCAAAGTGCAGTAACTAAAGGCATTTTTCTCAGTTTCAGTGTTTGCGTAAAGTTTTTACATCAGCCAGTCAAACATGTTGTGGGTAGATTAGCGGCAATGCATTCATTTAATGCCTTCTAAGGATGAAATGTTTTATAGATAAAAACCATGACCACTGATGTGACCTTATGTGAAAGTTTTATTGATGTTTGCATGTTGTGAATGTTAAAATTGCTCAGTAGTAAGCCTCAAGATTAAGAGTTGTCTTATCACAATGCTCCTTTAACCACAAAGAGTTTTTTGCTCATTTTATTTATTAATTACAGACCAAGTAGTTAAAACAGAATTTTAATTGTGTGAATTTTTAACTACTATTAAAACCTTGGTCAATACATTTTTTTTTGTTTTTACATGGCACTTACAATTTTGAACTAAAATGACATTTCAACCATACAGCTTATGAATGAATGAAAATGCATATTTTAGAGAGAACTTAAGAGAGCGTGGGCTGCTTTTGGTGCTTGAACTTGTGCTTCAATTAATGAGGAATACGCTAGAAGTTAAAATTTTAAGTGTATTTTTTTTCTCTATTTAACAACATTAACTTACAATAGTGAAAGAAGTCATCCCTCTGGTAGATTGCATGTTTTCTTGCCTTGCTGGGTGTTGTGCTCATGATCAGTAATCATGTTGTTTGCATTCACCCAAACTGATTGAGCAGCCTGAGAGTGCAGCTTGGACGATGGGGAGGGAAAACACACCCCTAATTCCATTGGTTTCTAAACCAGCAGAGCTTAATGGCTTAAAAACATACATAAAAGAATGTGCATACTCAAGCTTTTATGAACGATCTACGCTAATTGACTATACTACAGAAATATTAGGTGCTAACCACTGTGATTTCAGAATCAATTGGCTAATGTTTTTTTAACTTAAGACGAATTAATTAGATTATCTAGATTAAGTTACAAACAAACGCTTGGAGACGACATCTCCAAGTACTTCAGGCAGAACAGAGCTGTGTAATATGTGCTGCTCACGTATTAAGTCTGGGGAGCAAATTCTTAATTCGTGGCCACGATATAGTCCTATACCTATATCATGTTAAATGAAGTCAAATTTTATAGCAGATTTTATTTCAAAGCAGACATATGCTTTAACATTGAGCAGTTTTAGAGCTGGGCAAAATGCTGATAAAAATGATCCACTAGATGTAGCTATTTTGTATAATAATATTTTGTATAATATTTATATGTTCTTCATATTACATTAGGATTTGCATTAGGATTAGTGGATAAGCATAAACTCAGGATATGATTCACTGTGGTTCAGACATCGGACAAACCCGTAAGTGTGTTTTATTTTAAAGCACAACCGCAGTGACAAATCCATGTGAACTGTGTCACAGCTAGCAGCTGAACTGCCCTTCACAGCTGCCAGAGGTGCATTTCTCCCAGATCATTGCTTCTTGCATTGAACTCCAACTCAACCCTTTGCCCGGACTATCAAGTCTCATTACCTCCAGCTGTGTGATTTACCCTTTTAGCTTACCTGTATATATACTTGGCTAACTAAGCTTTGGATTGTGGAGGAATTGCTCCATGCTTGCTGGTGACCGGTCTGTTTTCACCTTGTGTGATGCTTTTTGCGCTTTTGTTTTATGTGGATTACGACTGTGGATTACTTTATCAAATGCTGCACATGGATCTTTCATAGAGTCTGTGAGTGTTTCGTGACAGAATTCCTCCACCAAACAGATCCAGGACTATCAAGTCTCATTACCTCCAGCTGTGTGATTTACCCTTTTAGCTTACCTGTATATATACTTGGCTAACTAAGCTTTGGATTGTGGAGGAATTGCTCCATGCTTGCTGGTGACCGGTCTGTTTTCACCTTGTGTGATGCTTTTTGCGCTTTTGTTTTATGTGGATTACGACTGTGGATTACTTTATCAAATGCTGCACATGGATCTTTCATAGAGTCTGTGAGTGTTTCGTGACAGAATTCCTCCACCACAACAACAGATCCAGCAGCTAGGCTGTGAGTATCGGCCTGGGACCATGGGCATCCAAATTCTTCGTCCGGCTTCTAAAAAAGAGAGAAAGGCACGACTCTGGATGTTGGCGGCACTGCGTCAACAGGGAATGGGGGTAGGAGGCCTTGCTCAGACTTTTTGGACCTTTGCGGTATGGATGGAACTTTGTAACTCTGATTTAAAGAGGATGTTTAATGATTGCCTAGATAACCCCTTGCCTCCTTGGGAGATGGAGGGGCTTAAGACTCTCGACTTTTGGGATTTTATTGATTTATCTCTGTTACCACAATTTGGTAATATGGGTTTAAGACTCTCGACTTTTGGGAATTCATTGATTATCTATGTTACCACAATTTGGTAATATCATGTCGGCCTGAGCCCATTGCAGTGCCCCCGGAGAGGACCGAGCCTGCTCCAGTTGATGGTGAATTTTCACTATCTCAGTCTCACAAGCGACGGTCGAGAAGGAGGAAGGCAGCAAAGTCGACTCCAGTGGTCCCAAGTCTGGTGGTCCTGATGGACCTGACTCAGGTGGTCCTGGAGGACCCGACCCTGGTGATCTCCAGTTCAGTGGTCCTGGAGTACCCGACTTCGGTGATCTCTAGTCCGATGGTCCTGGAGGGACCTGACTCTGGTGGCCTCAAGTCCGGTGGTCCTAGAGGACCTGACTTCAGTGGTCCTGGAGGACCCGACTCCGGTGGTCTCAGATGTAGCCACAGAGCCGCCCGATTTCACTGCTGCTGCCATAATCAAGAAGGTCGTTTTTGCCTTTCACCTCAGGGCTGTTCTGCTTGCATGGGCCGCCTCAGAGTCCACTCCAGAGCCTGCTCCAGTCCGGGAGCATTCAGAGTCCACTCCAGAATCCACTCCATTCTGGGAGTCCTCAGTGTCTACTCCAGAGTAGAGGTCTGCTACCCGACCCGAGCCCGAAGGGTCCCGAAATACTTTCGGGTTTCGGGTCGGATTCGGGTTAATGTTTAATGAATAGCTTCGGGTTCGGGTCGTGCTCAGGTTTATAGCTAAACTAAAACTATATGCAGGAGGCTACGCTGCTTTCATAGACGCACGCACACACATTAGTGTACACGACAATGACAAAACAGCACGGAAACTTTTATTAATAAAATAGCTTCGACAGGCTACTGACTCACAACATTATATTTCTCTGCAATGAGGGGGTAAAATCGCTGTTGTTGAAGGAACTAAGCCTCATTGCTTGTAGAGAGAGACGCGCAGACGCAGGTTCACACA
>NW_015658996.1:0-3862 GCF_001515625.1 Sinocyclocheilus rhinocerous | reverse complement strand
GAAAGAAGGCCGTCTTTGCCTTTGGCCTCTGTGCTGCTCTGCGTGCATGGGAGCATTCAGAGTCCACTCATGAACCCGCTCCAGTCCGGGAGCATTCAGAGTCCACTCCAGAGCCCGCTCCAGTCCGGGAGCCCTCAGAGTCTGCTCCAGTCTATGAGTTCACTCCTGAGCCCGCACCGGTCTATGATTCCGCTCCAGAGCCCACTCAAGTCTATGAGTTCATTCCAGAGTTCTATTCAGCCTATGAACCCACTCAAGTTTACAAGTTCACTCCTGAGCCCGCACCAGTCTATGAGTATGCTCCGGAGCCCACTCGGGTCTACGAATTAATTCCAGAGTTCGTTCCGGTCTACGGGTCCACTCCGGAGCTTACTCAAGTTTATGAGTTCATTCCTGAGCTCGTTTCAGTCCAAGAGTCCACTACGGAGTCTGCTCTATTTCCTCCCGAGGTGGTGGTTTCTGCTGCAGAACCTCCTGAGGAGTCCGCTTCAGCTCCCCTCTGGTCGGTGGCGTCCACCTAATTGCACAGCATCTGTGCATATCTAGCTTACTTGAACATACCCGACAAATAACGGCACAGCGGGCGCGCTGGTTTCTTTTGCATTGAAGCAATAACGAGGAGTTGAAAAATGACTGAAGACTCACATCTTGTCTACACCGGACACGAGCAGCGTGACAAAATACCATAGAATCCATTATGATCAGTGATGCTGTCTACACTGGATGTGGTGCGACACGACAGTAAACTGATGCCTCATTCCATTTATGATGTGCTGACACAAAGTTCAAGTGATTTGTAATGCCCGCTTTGTCACATCCAGGCTGGACTGTTGGTTTATTTCGGTAAAAAAGGTTTTTGGCTAGTAGAAGTTATTAATGGCCGGCAACTTAAAATACAGGTTTTTTTTTTTTTTTTTTTTTTCGGAAATTCAAATAATAAATGGCGTTTTGACAGTCTTTGATGTGGCATGACAGATCGCTCTATAAACGCCTTGGAGAGCCGCTTCAGGGACGGTTCAGAAACGTGCTGGTAACATTCTATCAACTTAATTTTTATTAACAACTCAACATTGTAGGAACATTGATCAATATTTATATGTGAATAAATGCCTAAATGAAATCTGCTATATCATATAAATCAATCAAGTCTCTTTAGAAAATGTGGACTAAATTGCCGATTCATATGGATTGATTTTACAATCTCTTTATCAACTGTGTCAGAGTGGCAGTTGTGTAGACTCAAGATTTCATTAAAAATATCTTCATTTGTGTTTCGAAGATGAACAAACGTCTTACAGGTTTGGAACGACAAATAAGTAATGAGGAAATGATGAGTTTCACCCAAAAATGAAAATTCTAAGTACAATAACATGTAGAAGAACCGGTTTCAGTGGAATTTAGACAAGCCCAAACCTTGACCAAATGAAATATGAGTCTTGAAGGAACAAACTTTGGAGGGAACAAGGGCTTAAAATACACTTGCAGGGTTTCTAATTGCTTCCACACACCTTTCCAGAGTTTAGGTCCAGTTATGCTCCCTGCCACCAACTCACCAACTCAACTCATAAACCTCAAACCTGAATATTTAAGTAAGTAAAAGTGAGGTTTGGCTTTCTTAGGACAATATCTACGCGTGTACAATTATTGGGCAACCATTAGTGTGCAGAATTACTAAATGGAAAAACAAAACTTTCCCCATCTCGCTTATTTTCATCTGTTGAAGTGAGAGCAATAAACAAACAACTCCATTTATAAATTTACATTTCTGGCATAAAAAAACAAAAAAAAACAGAATTGAGATCACGATTCTCATTTTTTCAACCAAAATGTATTGCACTCAAGTACAAAAAAACAAAAAAAACAAAACAGAACACATATTTCTGATTTATATGAAAATGTTACTGGGTGTTTAATACACAGCTCACCTATAGCCAGATGTAGCCTACATTTGAAGCCTTGTCCAGTTTTTTTTTACAATGTTTGCTCCACTGTCTGTGGTGATGCACACCATTTTTTCCTCCTCCAAACTCCAGGAGTTGAGACTCTCCTCTAGTCCCTGTGCCAGTTCCTCACCAGTGTGATCCGCAGGGAAGAGCGCCATCTGTAGACAGCGGCTTTTCATGTTGAAGTCATCTATTATGAAATGCACTGTCAAGCTTAAATACGGCTCCATAGTTGGGCTTGACCATAGGTCTGCTGTTGCAGAGAAGTTCTGCATATTTTGCAGTTCTTCCTCGACTGTCAGTTAAATCTTTTTTTTTGGCCCATTTTGCCTAAGGAAAAGAAGCTGGCTAATAATTATGCCAACATTGATACAGGGTGCTGATCTCCTTAGGCCACACCCTCCCTCACTACACAAATACACATCACCTGATATGCTTAAATCCAATAAGCATTCAAGTTTATACAACTTGGAGTTGGAAAATATGCATAAAAATTATATGGTCAAAATACTCACTTGCCTAATAATTCTGCACACAGTGTACATATAAATATCAAAACATAATTAATAGAATAGTAGTAATAATGTGTCTAGATAATTTGTGCTCTTTTATTAACGTAGTACTAGTTTTGAGATTTGATGATTTTTTTGGCTGTTTATGTCCACTAACTCTTACCCTGACTCCATTAACCGTGCGCTGACTACTGAACTAAAGCTGATTGAGATGCACCTAGAGATTAGTTTTTATGTAATATTTACTTTTATTGTTAATATTTAGTTTTCTTTCTGTTAATTATTCTCATCTTAAACATGACTGTGTCCAAACACAGAACGAATGCTGACGCAACTGAGATTCACGTGTATAAAGATGGAGCTTATTAATGAGGAGAATGAAGATGTGATGATTGAAGAAACAGTCAAGAATACTGAGGAGAAACATGAAGATACTGAGGAACAAACAGGTTGGTTTCATTCTCAAAGCTGCACTTTTGATGCTTATTCAAATCTCCAGCTCTACAGAAATTAATGATATTTTTGAAGATTGTCATGTATAATAAAAATGCATTTATTTGACATGGAGCAGGTCGCCTTATGTGGACAGACATGTTGAGATCACATGACTGGACAAGCACTAATCTTGCTACCCATTACAGTAGCAGTGATTTTGTACAGTACAGTATTCCGTTTTTCCCTACTGCTCATTCAAAGTTTGTCCAATTCTTATAAAAATTAGCCTAGATGATATGTGGACCGAGCAGTAAAAAAAATCACTGAACAGATTTTTTTTTTTTTTTTGTAATTAATTTTTGTTCAAGTATTATGATGTCACAAACTTAATGATGTTGACCAAAAATTGGTTCAGAGGCTGTATTTTAGCCAGACTTTTCAAAATCAATCAAAATTATAGATGCAAGCAGCAATTACCGGGGTTCAAGTGTTTTAAGACCTTTTGGAAGTTAAGTAAAAAGAGACATTTTTTAATCTCCAGACCGGTAGGTTTATGACAACCATGAGTTTGGTCTGAATACGATAAAACATTGAGGAGATATAGCCTTATGTCCACCTGACCACTAGGTGGCACTGTGCCATAAGTGCAGGTAACCTCAGGTCATGGTTGTCATAATAAATTTCAAGTTTGGTCTGAATACGATAAAGCGTTGAGGAGATATAGCCTCATGTCCACTTTGGCAAACTCTTTGGCAAATTCATTTGTGCGTTATTCAAGAATGGTTGGGTCTGTGAAAAAGCTTTTGATAACCTTTTGCCAGGACCATCTGAAGTTGGTCTGTGTCAATTTTGGTGAATATCGAATGAACTGTTTAGGACGAGTTCGCAAAAGTAGGATTTTTAAAGAATAGCGAATATTTAATGAACGGTTTGATTGACAGCAGTGGTTCTAGAGGCAAAGTTGTTCAGAAT
>NW_015658995.1:45413-45562 GCF_001515625.1 Sinocyclocheilus rhinocerous | reverse complement strand
TTTTGGGGATACATGTCTTTTGTGTTTAATTGGCACGACACTACACTACACATATAGACCAATGACACTTATGACACTTATATCTTTGTAGATATTGACACTGCGAACATGATGGGATATCAACCATCTCATGCGCTGCCTGGCCAAAA
>NW_015658995.1:27059-45180 GCF_001515625.1 Sinocyclocheilus rhinocerous | reverse complement strand
ACTTTGCTTACATGATGGAATATCATACATCTCACTAGTTATTTTGCCAAAAAACGACATGAAACCAAATTCAAGGTTATTTGGGCTAGTAGTGGGTTACAACATAGCCCAGACTATATCGGGTCTATACTTAACCGAGACGTTGAAATGACGGCTATTGCTTGCTGGGTTGTAGGTGTTTCACTTACCACTCCACAAAAGTTCTCTACTCTGCCTCAACTTTTGGTAACCTGCAGATAACTACACCACTGAGGTCGGTATGTTTGGCTTGGAGGATGTCAGCACTGCTGGTGCTTATGGAGGAGGTGTTGGGAGATTGGCAGCTATAGTATGTGGGTTGAAGGACTTGCTTTTAGGGGCTGTAGCTATAGGCAAGCATGGTTCTGGGGAAATGGAGGTGTAATTGCACCTGCAAGGGTGGCGAGTGGTTGTAGAGAAATGGGGTGGTGAATCACAAGAGGGCTTGTGCTGAACCTACTGAATGTTAGTCATTTCTAGGTTCTCTCCTACTGCTCCATACTTCACTTTTTTTCTCATTTAGTCAGTCCTTTATCTTCCTCCTGTAAGAGGTTTTGCTCTCCATTATGTTTCATTCTCATTGTACAAGCTTTACCCTCATATGACCATTAAAGGCTTGATTGAAGTTTACATCTACAGTCACACTATAGCAGTTTTGTTATTGCATGCTTATGAATAGGCATAAGGTCAACATGAAAGCAAGTGTGCTTGTGTTCCAGTGTCCTTCAAATGCTTTGAATGATCCTACAGCACATGCAACAGGTGCCTTTGTGGCCTATTTAGAGGACGAGACGAGTGACTCTTGAGTCATCAATTACTGAATAATGTATGATTAGTCTCAGAAAAAAAAACTCTCTAGACAGTTAAAGCCATCAAGCCATAATAACCCCAAATTACCCAGTCACATTGAATGTTAGGTCACATTTTACAGCAGTGAGTAATTGCATGCTTAAATACTGACTAATACTATAACATACTTAATATCCATGCAGGCCAGTAACAAATAAATGCAATCTTTTTAAAGTAGCATGACATAGTATCATACTGTAAGTTTTATATTTTTAGTCACATAGTCTAGCCTTAAGTGAAATACAAGTACCAGTAACAAAATACTTCTCCAACAAGTCATAGTCCATTTCATAATATCAACAACAATAATGTAATTAATGTCGTCACTCCTCCTTTTATCCTTCCGGAGCTCCTCCGTGGGACTCGAGACCGGTGAGTGGTGCAGGTGTCGCTCATTATCAATTACTCCACCGGCCCCGCCCCCACTCTTCACAATATACATACATATTAAAATACATACATACATATGCATATTAAAATGGATATTTTAGCTTGGCAGGCTACAGTTTCAAAGTAGCTTTACCACACTCTTAAAAATAAAGTTTCCAAAAGGGTGTTTTTGCAGTGCTGCCATAGAAGAGCCAGTTTTCATTGCCCAAAGAACCTTTCAGTGAACAGTGTCTTAGTGTGAAGAACATTTTAAAATCTAAAGAGCATTTTTGTGGAATGGAAAGTTTCTGTGGATGTTTAATGTTCTTCATGGAATCAATTATAAAAATAAAGAATCTTTAGTGTGCAACACTATTTAATGTGTATTTATTTTGGGTAGCTGCTTATAATTATGCATAGATATTGTTTTTATATTATAGATAAATATGTCAGCATGTAATGTGTAATTAGTATGGATGGACATCCTGATTTTTAACATTTCATCCCCCCTCATATTCAAGCTAATTTTTCAGTCAGTGTTTTTACAATCATACTGACTAGCTTTTCAAAAGAAAAAAAAAACAACCACTCTGCTCTTTTTCTGTGTTAAGAGTCAGCACCTTCTTGGTCTCTAATTTGAGTTTGCTGTATAATGGGCTACGGTCTCTGCAAGGAGAGAAATAGCTATTATGTAAGTTTGTCCACCAGCTGTCTTAATCTTATTTTTTTTTAAAGATTTCTCAATAGGTACAGAAAAAAATGACACATAAATCCCTGAATATCAAGCATCAATCTACCATCAGCATTTGATTGGTGGTGACTTTTAAGCATGATGGATCTTGAGGTGTCTGATAGAGCTAATGTGTTCACTCTCCACCTCTGCAGGGACTCTGACTATTCACACCACTGAGAGTCGGCCTTTCCCCCTATATACAGTGCTTTGCGAAAGTATTCCTTCTTTTTCATGTACTATATTTTTGAACCTGTATATGATGACTACGCAGATACACCTACAGATTACACTAACTGCGGACAAGACTAAATTAGTAAATCTAACAACAACTTTATTTTACCTTTATGAACTTAACCTTAGATGTTCTCACAAGCGCATCAAAAATATCAGCATCAACATCAACTCCTGCAGAGTCTTTAAGAACCACATTGGCTCTATGCGTTAGCTTAGAGGTAGAAACAAATACAATTCGATTTCATGTTCAAACATACTGAAATGACAAAATTTTAATTGCTTGGCATTATTTTCAAACGCAAGTAATACATTAAAAAAAAAAATTACAAATCTAATACAATAAAATAAATAACTATACAGATCAGTAGGATAGAATTAAAGTCAAATGTATTGAAAGATACAAAGATTTAACATTACTATATGCTAAAAAATTTAATAAAACCACTTTAGTGTGATCAGAATATTATTTGGGATTAAGTTTATTTATAATACACTGAATATCTAATACAAAAAAATGTAGATATATTATGACTGATACTTTTTAATATGAATAAGAATCACTGATTTCAAAGTGAATAACACTGTCATAATGAACTTAAGATTACTGTAAATGTGAAAAACCAACGGCAACTTACATGGTCAAATAAGCACCTTAAACAGTGTTCGACGAGGGTAGACTTTAAGCCAGCAACTCACCAAGCGACTAGCTGAAACATTCTGAAATTGGTCGCGCGATGCGCCACATCGTGACACGGCGCGCGCGCGGCGCTTCTCTTCAGGTGTGCGACCGCCAATTTAGAGTGCGTCACGGCTTCATCCGCCTATTAGGCCTTAATTCTTTCAACAGTTTTTATCCCCTGTAAATTCTCCTCCTGTCCTTGATATTTCATCTTTTTATACAACTCAGCGTTTGTACAGTTACAAACATTAACTTGCGTGTTTTGCCAAGATTCTCTAGTCTGATGAACCTCAATTCTAAGCATCATGTTTGAAGGAAACCAGCTCTGCAAATCACCTGCAGAGTACCATCCCAAAAGTAAAGTGTGCTGGTAGCAGCCTCATGCTGTGGGGCTGTTTTTCAGTGGCAGGGACTGCAGGACTTGTCAGAGCAGAAGAAAAGCTCAGTGCTCTAAAATATAGAGATAGCCTTAATGAAAACCTAGGGGTTTGAATACTTTCGCAAGGCACTGTATATATATATATATATATATATATATACACGGGTGACCGTTGCCATGGTCAGCAGAGATTGTACCATTAAGCTCTAAATGTCTTATTGGATTAGCAGTCATAAATCTAATGTAAAAAAACATCTAATGGACAAAATAATGACCATTCTAAAGGGAACGCTTCTCAGATTACAAACCAGCTACCTTTAACGCCTACAGCATCAAAAATATGTTTTAAAAAGTTGATCCTTCGCATATCATGTTTATCCGTGAAATGTGTCACGTGGTTTAAACAGCCTTTCATAGCAGTAGGCAAAAAAAAACAAGGCTAGCTAATAATGTAGAACTAAGCAACACACAATTGGAAAGTTTTTTTTAATAACCACTTAAACAAAAGAAAAGAGTTAAAATACGGTAATTATTACGCAGACCCAGAATAAGAAAGTTGCTGAGATAAATCAATGTTCATGAAGCGGTCTGGAGGGGGTGTTTTTCTCATATCTTTCTCATCACTGCCATCTCGTGGCTGTATATCATGGGGGTCGTGGGAGTTTGTGAATTATGAAAGACACTGGTGAAAAGTCAAAAGTTGTTCATATTGTCCAAAATGACGAGTTGCATTGTGTATTAATATCTCGTGTGTTGCTTTAAAAACTAGGCTACCACTAAACTCAAGTGAAAATAATGAAAAATTAAAGGCTACGATCATGTAATGATTTAGCCTACTACATGTAAACTCTATAGAATACACTTCATTATTAAGAGTATCATTAATTATAGTGCTTACCACTGTTTATTTATTTATTTTGGTGTTTACACAGCTTTCACTCTACTCAGAGGCTCAAATGCCTGTGCCCCACCTAACGTCTGGCATCAACATCAAAGCAATAACAAAATAAAATAGAAATATAAAATAAGCGTTTGAGCTTATTTTTTAACATCCTTGATATTATTCATAATCTCTGAAAGCGTTTGATTCTCCCTCTGTACAATATTTAATATACTGATATACATCCTGTACACAATCGATAAATTAAATGTTTTGGGTGAATTCTGGAAACACAGGGTCATTACTATTAATCATGTATAAGTATTATGCATATGTTTTTGACCTTTTTGAGAGGCCTTGCCAGTAAACAACTTGGCAGTGGATAAATGTAGAATACATCATTATTGTCAGAGCTCTGACTCCTGTATTCCTGCAGCTCACAGAGCCCTGCAAATTACCTGAAAATACACACTTAAGCCTGCAGTTGCCTTGACCTTTATAAAAGCCTCACCAGTGCACTAATAAAAGCCTTCATATGTTTTATATGTTCATCTGAGAGCAACCTTCTGACATTCTATAAAGTTTCTTTTAGCTACATCGAAATCCATTTATAAACATAACAGTTCATCAGTGATTTACTGAATGGACTCCATTGTGTGAATAATATAGAAAATTGTTAACCAAGTCTCACTGTTACACTTTTGCTTGTTTGTCTCAAACTTCAATGTCAGTGTAGTGAAAGTCATTCCTATATGGGATATTTTTCTATTTAGTAAAATACTATATCAGTTTATTGTATAAGGACAAATAAAGATGTGCTAGATGTGTTGTGTGATTTCAGCACTGCATTCTCACATTAAGTGTGATATTTGTCCGCATTCTCCAAGAATGTGACAAAATGGTACAGGACATCTTCAGCACACCATCTGTCCTTTTCTTTGCCAAGAAAATATAAAATAATCTGCAGGTTTCTCCATTTATCTCCAAGATTGCCAGTGACCCTGGTGACTGGCTAAATGTCAGTAAAGGGAAGGTACAGTAATATGCAAATTAGATACAGTGTATAGTGTATATTTATTTAAGTTCTGATAACTTGTACTGTCATATTTTGTGCAGAATTGTGTTCATTGTCTTTTGGCAATGTTGGAGGTGGAGATTGTGCATCTTAAAAAGTGTGTTTCCTGTTGTAATTGCAATAGTTAAATAACTGGATTCTCTTAAGTGTGTTTTTAAAATGTTCTAATGAAAGATTTGTGCAATTAAGAAATATAATTGAAGCTCGAAGGGGGTCTCGCCCAGGGTGTAATTCAATGTAGAACCGCCACTGGCAATAACCGCATTCATTGTGTTTCGTCTGCTCGTTCTGAGGTGCAAGCAATTTATTATATAGGAAAATTATTATATTCAGTAGCTTCTCCTACTTTTCTTAGTGATGTATAGTGCCAGTTTATCAGGAAGTGATGATTTTGTTCTCTTTGACTCGTTGGATGGAAACGGTGCTTGTTCGCAAATGTTTTGCGCATGTTAAATTCGCAACTTTGGATGAAAACCCGGCTAGTGAAGAGCCGCATGGAACTAGTGAAAAGCTGAGTGAGAGATTTTGCCTTTGTAATGGATTAAATACAAAGCTCAAATTCTTATAGGGGTCATATGATGCGATTTCAATTTTTCCTTTCTCTTTGAAGTGTTATAAGCTCTTGGTGCATAAAGACGCGTTTCAGAAAGGCGGGGCATAGAGGAGAAACAATAATGTACAGTATGTGGAAAATAATGTGTTTTTTGAACCTTAAACCGCATAAACACATTTCATTACACCAAATACACAAAATAATGTTCTTTTTAGCAGCATCATATGACCCCTTTAAAGAATTGATTTTTATATGCCAAAATTTCCAGGTGTTCATTATTCATTTGCAACATTAAGGGCTCTTGTTGCCATTGTTCATGGATTGTTCGGCTCTTTACTAATTTGCTGATATCCAGACTGCAATTTTTTCTTTCTTTGCAGATAATTTTTACTAAAACTACAAGGTAACATATGAATTTAAAGTCATGCACTTCATTTCTCTCTGCATAACTTCTACTCTTGTTAAAAGAACATTCTGGATCACATAGTAACTATGTACTGTATATATACTGGCTGTATATAAATGCTGGTTGAGTATTAAAGATTCTGATTTGTACTGAAGTATGTAACCTGGAATATTCCTTTAAGTGTTCAGATTTCTGATGAATGTGATAAAGGAAAAGTGTTTATCGGATTATACCAGTCACTAATCTGAAACATTCTGCTATCTGACAGAGTTCAATAATATGACAAATCTTTAGATGTTTTGATTATTTAGTTTATCTAGTTTCTTACTACATTCTTAGTAGACACAATACTCACAAAAGGCTCAATTTCCCTTTATCTCAGAGATTTCAAACCATGTGCAGATAAACTCTGCTGCAGGCAGGAAGGGACTTGTTCAGGCAACATTGATGAAAGACTAATATGAGTAACCATATTGTCATCAATGTGTGATTTTTGGACCGTTTCTATCTATCTGACTGCTTTGTCCATGTCAATTTGAACAGAAAATTATAATTATTGTTTTAATCGTTTTCAGGTATTCAATACATTCAGTTCAACACTGAATTTCAAGATTTCCTTTTTAAATATAAACTTTCTAACACATTGTATGGATGTGGCACTTGTGTGCTGGATATGTCACGTCATGATCCTCACTCGTGTAACCTGACACTGATGGGGGATGGTGTGTGTGTGTGTGTACACAGCACGAGAGAGTGAGCTCTTATTATTTATCCAGGAGCAACACACACGAGCGCCGCTGTGAACTCTGTGTGCCTCAAGTTTGCTCCCTTGAGCTCTACCCGAGCACTTACACGTGTGTAACCAGACAAAGGGAGCTGATGTGCGTTTTTTGTCCATGAGAAAATGTGGATGAGGTCAGAGCGCTCTGGGAAGTGAAGAGGCTTGGCGTTTGGAGAGAGATGTGTCCGCCGCGCTCGCATCTGTCGCACACTTGATCTGACCACACAAAAGAAGAAGTGCTCTGAGCCGCTTACCTGTGTGAACCATAGACTGTAAAAAACCGTGGACAGACACACACATGTACTGCATGTACATGTACTGAGTGAGTTACCGTAGCCGCATGGGGTTTGAGAAGAAATAACGGCTTCACGGACAGCGGCTGTAGGCCTCTCCGCTAAACTCACCCTCACCGGACACGGTCTCTCATCCACCAGGAGAAATGGGTCTAATTTTCGCCAAACTATGGAGTTTCTTTTGTAATCAAGGTAAGAGATTGTGTTCTGGCTGTTTTGTAGTGGGTGTTTTTGACTGTTGTCCGCCTCGGGCTGATATCCAGCGGAACTGAGCGAGCTAACGTTCATGCTAGTGAGCTCGTTTAAATCCGCTGCGTTGAGCTAATGTTAACCCATGAAAACCACAGCCTCGCACTGACACGTTTAAGTTACTTCACGTATATTTTAAACCAGACAGGATCGTGTTTTCACCTCGTAATTGTAACGGTTTGTTAGTCGGGTAACTTAGTCGGTCCGTTACCTTCTCCCGGTAGGTCAAACAGATCTTATCTAGATGTTAGTGTGGTAAAGGTAACATATGGGTCATTTCAAATGATCTGCTAACTGAGTATTGACCACTTGTTGAATTGATCATGTGCTTTCTGAAGACTAAGTTAGGTAGCAACCAAAGTGAGACAGAGTCTGGCTCAGACCCTACCAATGTTTTTCTCTTAAAGTACTGCTGTACTTTGGTAAAGTAATGTTATCTGGTACTTTCTAATGTACATTACTATTTCTAATGTATTTATGTGATGCCTCACAGTACTATTATGGTGTCTTTGCTTAGAAACATGGTATTACTTTGGTACCATGTCGAAAACATGGTAATATAATGTAGGCACATTCATATGATGCCCAAAATATGTTATGTTTGGCAGCTGACTAACTTAGGTTTTAAGGCAAGGCACCACAGGTGAATAGGGTTAAAAAAAAGGTAGGCCTAACTAATAGACACACCATACATCCACCATACACTGTCTAATAATTCATCACAGTACATTGAGACAGTTGTTTGTATTACATGTTTTCTAAAATGTGTTTTCTAATGAAATATACATTTCAGGGCATTTTAAATATCCCTTTTTATCACTCCATAAATCAGGAAAAAAAACTGTCAACAGCCAAAAAAACCCAAAAAAACAACACTTCACCATATATAAATCCATCTGCAAAAACCTGTAAAATATTGATTGTGTGTTTTCTTTCCACTTGTCTGAAAGAAGACACGTTATGGAAGCATATTAGCCCAAAATCTCAAATTGACCAGTGTATGAAAAAAACTATGGTTTTGCCTGTAGTCTCTTGCCCTAAACTCAATGTTGCTGCCTACAACTGAGGTAAAACTATTCTCCAGCTCTTAGGTGTTTCATGTGTTTGTGTATGATTTATCAGATCTGATTTGTTCTCATGGGTTTTATTCTCTGACATATGTTTGTATGTCTTCACTGCTGCTGTGACAGATGTGTCTCTCATGGTGTAGGTCTAGAGGGTTCAACTTGTGCAGTGACAATAAAAGGAACTGATTTGAATTGAAAATGCTTTTGTGTAGAGAAACTGACGCCATGACCACCTGGCAAACAAAAGCAGTGCGAGGAAACCGCTTTCCTCTCCCATTGTTTGTCAGTTTCAGCAGTCAGTTCAGCCTGCCCAGAGAGATCCAGTCCTTTAGGACACAATGATGGACATGTGCACGGGAACTGCAGAGTTTTTAACTTTAGTGAACTACATTGTGTCCAAAAGTCACTCTTCTAACCGCATTTTAACCTGAATGCATATTTTTTATAATTGAATATGAGCATTGACAAAGTGTGCAAACAACAGAATGGTATTTCCTGCTTAATTTTTTTTTTTTGCGTTTTTTTAGCAGTTTCGTCCCATGACAAACATTCCTAACCAAATCCAGATTGGTATAATGTCAGACAGATGTTGCTTTAACACCAGAATGGACATTGTTGATATTGCGTGCACTTTTAATCATTTCTGACACCAAACTATTTGCATTCATTCAAGGTTAACTGTTGTTGAAATATGGTTTTCTTGTGTGTGCTAGATGCATTTATTACAAATAATGATCTAGTCAGTCCTCTGGGCTAGATGCAGAGTCTTTCTCTAGGTCCAAAAGGAGCTCCCAGGAGAAAGTAGGATAACTCGTTGGCCTACTTTTCTAGACACAGAAGGAATTCTGCCTGTTGGATTTGTAATCTCATTCTCTTTCCTAATTCCCTGAATTACTGTCCTGAAGAGGATCAGTCACTTCATTACACTGAGTGTTGCTCTCTAAAACACAAACATTCATGCAGTCATTCACAAAAATGGAAATTCTTGCAATATATAATGTAAATAGTTGGCCGTGTAGTTTAAGAACTTATATTAAATTAGTTAAATATAGCTATAACACCTATTGGTGTGATGTTATCTTTGTCATAATTTGTGATTTGTTTTATATGGTTAGTTGTTTTATGTATTTAATTTTTTAATCTTGTACAGCACTTTGGTCGACACTGTCGTTATTAAATGTGCTATATAAATCAATAAAACTAAACTAAACCTATTGGTCCTGTAAATCATTATGCAAATCATGTTCATAGCTTTTGTCCTTTGGCTAAAGTTTAGAGCAGTAGCTCTAGTAGTCTTATATTAATTAGAGTCAGGTTAAATTTGTCCTTGTGTTTGTTTTGAAAAGTTCCACCAAAAGCTGTGGGCGGCGTTAACTGTAGTCTTGAGAAACCGTGTCTCTTTTTGGCTTCAATTTTTTCCTGTGACATTTTTGCTGGAGGCATACAGAAGTAAAATAGGGGTCGGTCATTGAGGAAGTTGTGAAATATTTTGTGTCTTTGTGGAGCTGTCAGAGATATCATGAGTTATCCAGTCCTGCTTCCTGTAGTTCACATCGGAGTTCAAAGCTGAAAAAAAAAAATCCAAACGCGCTCTCTTTTCTCTCTTACATAAATACACAGGTTGTCAGATTTTCCTCACACTGCTCTGATAAAGGACGGATCACTAGTTTATCTAATCACATCTTCTTCTGTTATGCAAGCGTGCATCCCGTGTGGCAGAGCTGTGCACTTGTATGGGATTGTTGGACCAATTGTCTTCCAGTTAATAGAACTGGGAGGTCAATGGAAACAAACTAGCTCTGAATGAAAGGAAAAAGCACAGCAAATGTGACGAACCCACTGAGGCATAAAATTGTCTCTGTGTATTTCATGTAAATAAAAAAAATGGATTCCATTATTTTAATGTTTTATTGGCATTCACATATATTCCTATCCTTATTTACTGAGATTAATTGATTGTTTTTTATTTGATGTTTGATTGTATATTATTGGTTTGCCCTTTCTCATAATCAGTCATATGTATTTTTATTTCTATTTTGTAGAACACAAGGTGATTATTGTGGGGCTGGACAACGCTGGGAAAACCACTATACTTTATCAGTTGTGAGTAATGGATATTTTATTTTCTTTAGACTATTTATTGCTCTTGTTTTTATTATTATTTTTTTTTTAGTAAAGAGTCTGTTTCATACATTAGAATAGAATAGTCTCTTTATTGCCACACACCTGGGCCAGTTAAAATTGTTCTATCCTATATAGTTACGGTTTTAGGACATGAGACAATTGCCTGAACATACAATACACACTAAACATTACAATTGATTGATTATGCAATGTTATGTGCAGTGTATATACAGCAATGTAAAACAATAGATAGAGACACTGTACTGATTAGGTAAAGAAGGTTTCAGTGTTGGTAATTAATGTGAAATATAGACTGCATCAGTGTAGTTTGTTTCATCTGAACCTTTTTTTTTTCCGTGTGTGTGCAGTTTAATGAATGAAGTGGTGCACACGTCTCCTACAATTGGCAGCAATGTGGAGGAAATAGTGGTGAAGAAAACCCACTTTCTGATGTGGGATATTGGTGGTCAGGAGAATCTCCGCTCCTCTTGGAACACATACTACTCCAACACTGAGGTAATGCACTTACACACTGCACTGCTGGAGAATGAACCTGTTTGATAAGAGATTATTGTATTAACAGAATTGAAAACTTCACACACTTCTCAATTCATGTGGAGAGGACCTTTAGAAATAAGGGGACTACATTGATTGATTGTTGTTGTTTTTTTTTTAATGTGTGAAATGGAAGCATATGAAGTGATTTTCTGTTAACAGAATTCAATCACAAACACCCTGTACATTGTACATGTGACCACCGGTTGAAAGAGAGAATACAAATGTATAGGCCCCTGTTTACAATAAACAAACCAAGGATGTATTTTCTGCATTTTGTTTTAGGCCTGTATTTGTGTTCACAGAGACCTCATAAAGTGGACAGGCAGTCTTTGGCGAAAGATGTGATGGGTTGGGAACATGACTTGAATCTGTATATGAGCATGACGGCATAGTTTAATTTTATTTGTACAGCACTTTTTACAATACACATTATTTGAATTCCGCTTTATAGATCATAATAAAAAAATAGAAGAGAAAATGATTTTGGTTTGTACGCTGCCGTTCAAAAGTTTGGGATTCTTGTGAGAAATCAGTCTAATATATAATATGCTGGTTTGCTGCAGGAGAAACTTTAAAAAATATATATTATTCTCAATGTTGAAAACAGTTGTGCTGCTGAATTATTTTGTGGAAAACCATGATACATTTTTGTCAGGATTCTTTGATGAATAGAAAGTTCAAAAGAAAAGCATTTATTTGAAATTGAAATCTTTTGTAACATAAGTGCCTGTACTGGCTTATGAATTTTATGCATTCCTTGGCCCATATTTATCAAGCCTCTAAGAATTAGTCACAAGAACACTGCTAAGAATTGACTTAAGAGTAAAACAATTTCTTGGCTTAAAGCTGCGCTTAAAAGTTAGTTATCAAGCATCTCAGTCGTAATTTAAGTGAAGTGTAGGACTAAATCTTAAGTGTCTGTCTTAGAGATGATTCACAACACTTTGCTGTGCAACAAACGGGATTTTGGATGACGACCTAGTAGGGCTGGGCAAAAAATCGAATGCGATTTTCATGTGAATCTCGTCAGTAAAGCCGCTTCTGGTGATTAGTAATAAATCTCCAGCACGTGCTTTCAGAAGGAGCGGCATTTACTACACAGAACCGTAGATCACTGACAAGCTACACAAAATCGTGTTCAAAATCTCAGGCGATTCATTGCCGATAACGCATTCATTGTAGATAAATTCACATTGAATGGTTAAATTCCTAAGAAGTTTATATTAACACACATTTGACAATAAAGAATTTTCAACAGAATATATTATGATATACACATTGGAAATGAAAGAAACACGTTTTCCACCATGTCATAATTACAAATTTTAAACCGGTGTGCTGTTAACTGACCTGCGAAGCATCATCACAACTTTAAATTCCACTGAAAATGCATTGCTGCGTAAAGTTACATCATGTCTACACCGGATGCGAGCGGTGGCGTGGCATGGCGTGACAAAATACTATAGAACAAATTATAATCAGTGAATGGCGTGGCGCGACACAACAAATCCCCCGACTGCTGCCTCGTTCTATTTCTGACGTACTAACACAAAGTTCAAAGGATTTGCAACGGTCACTTTGTCTTGTCCAGTGTAGACCGACATTTAGCTGTTGCGGCACGACAATTGTCCCTCACCAAGTCGCTGACAAAGATGATGCCTGCCCTGTCCAAATGATGCCGTTTGATTAACTGTTCGTCATCAAACATTTCAAAAACATTCTCCTCTCCTGAAAGGTTTGCGCACATCTCTGTCTCCTCAGTGCCATCATAAGCCCCTACTGGCAACTCCTAACCACTTGAGAGACCTCTCGAGCTGTCTTAAATAACTGGGAGAGTAAGAGTGATTCTTAGCTTTAAGAAATTTGATAACTTGCTTTTATACTTAAGTTTGAAAGTAGGAGTAAATTTCATGAATTCTCAGCACTTAACTCTAAAATGGCACTTTGAGAAGTTTGATAAATACGGGCCCCGAGTATTAATTGCTTTCAATAATATCTTACTGACACAAACTTTTGAACGGTAGTGAATGTTCTCCACCACATCTTCAACAATGTGTTATTTCCACATCAAATAACCATTGAGGTGCAACTGACTCTGCAACTCTCTGTTTGGACCGACTTATTCTGTTGGAGAAGTCATGGAGTTTTTGCATTCTTAACATCAACAAAACAATAAGTTTCTTTGTTTTTCCACTTCTTGTTTTCAGTATCAAATTAAACCAATTTTTGTCAAGAATGTCCTCCTACAGACATATTTAAATTTATATTTTTAGTACCAGTAACAAACACCACATACTATAATAATAGCATTTTTAAAGGTAGTAAGTTGAGATGGTTTCTGAGTAACAGCTGTGTGTTCAGTCTGCTGTGAACAATAGTTTGAACAACAGTTGTGCACAGCGGTAACTCCGCCAGACCTTAGCAGCTGGTGTCTGATTCAGAGTTCAAAGTTCAGGGTTATACAAAGAGGTTTGAATGGCGAGACCCCTGCCTTTCATTCAGAAAGTGTGCATATGAGATTTGTGGTATACCCCTGCTGTCAAGCTCTATTCAGGAGCTCTTGTTCTTGAGACCATAGATACATGATGTCTGCCAAGGACATGCACGCTGAGCAACAAACAACTCTGTGGCCTTGCTAAACTTAGAAATCACCCCTGAATGCAAGTGCAATAGTATGCTGCCTGACATCTGATAATAAAGCTTCATGCGTGCATTTTCTCTCGTAGTTCATCATACTGGTAGTGGACAGTACTGACAGAGAAAGACTAGCCATTTCTAAAGAAGAGCTCTACAGGATGCTAGCACACGAGGTAATGCTTTAACATTTACAGCAAACGGAGCATGGATATAAATCCCATCTCAAAAAAAAGCGACATTTTGAGTCTGTTTTTCAGTTGTTGTTTACTGTCTTCATTCTCTCAGGATCTGCGCAAAGCTGCAGTGTTGATCTTTGCAAATAAGCAGGACATGAAGGGTTGTATGTCTGCAGCAGAGATTTCCAAATACCTGACCCTCAGCTCCATCAAGGATCATCCCTGGCACATCCAGTCCTGCTGTGCGCTCACTGGAGAAGGGTAAGACCTGCAGTACAGACACAGGGATTAACTCTACTAGCCTGTAGTTGCTGTACGTTGTGTAATAGATTAATGATTGCAAAATGTACAATCAACCCAGGCTCATTGGAAAAATGTGCCCCTATCTACATTTGTGCAAAGCTCTAAAATGTACTTACACATTTAATTCACTGCAGTTTCCAGCTGAAGTGAACACTGGAATGAACACAGTGACAGTAAAACACCAACAACTTTATTACTTCTCACACAAATTATGATTACGGGGCAGATTATAGATGAATAAATACTTATTTTCATACAGTTCCTTGCATAGTACTATATTAAGACCTCAGTAGACATTTTGATGTTTGCTTCGCATAATCCACTCCATACGTATGGCTTTTCCAACAAAGTAAACTTGCTTGGTAGCTCACCTGGTACAGTGTCTTTATCTCATGTTTGGTTTTGTTGACACTATTGTTGAGGTTTAGTGTTGGTGGTACGTTATTTTCGAATGCGATAGGGTATTAATCTTTTATTACCACTCACATTTTGGACATTTCATTTCTGAGCTTCCACTATATGTACAGCAGGGTGTCAAACTCAGTTCCTGGAGGGCCGCAGCCCTGCAGAGTTTATTTTCAACCCTGCTCCAACACACATACCATGTAGTTTTCAAATAAGTCTAAAGGTCCTGATTAGCTGGATCAGGTGTTTAATTAGGGTTGGAGCTAAACTCTGCAGGGCTACGGCCCTCTAGGAATTGAGTTTGAGACCCCTGATGTACAGCAACCAACATAATAAAAGTTGGCAGATTTACATTAATCTGTTTTGGATAAGGCTGACACTTTTAGCCCCACTCGTTGGACATGTTATGAAACATGCAAGAAGCAAATATTATTTTGAAGAAATGTTGCCACAGGCACGTTTTTCCAATGAGCCCGGGTTAAATACCGGTACAATAATCCCAAAAAGGTCAGACAGTTAAATTTAAAATGTTTTAACCATTAAAAAAAAAAACAGTACTTTTGAAAAGAATGTACTCTCACATGAGATCATCCCAAGTAGCCTTGTTTGTTCTACTTAGAATGTGCTTAAAACATGAATCATTTAATAACCTTGTTAAATGAAATTATAGAAAATCTATTGATTTTTTTTTTTCATACTGTACATTATAATGCCATGATGCTGTGTTGTTGACTATTAATTTAGCTTTTTATAGGTATTAGTGTAGAATTTTGACCATCAGGGCTTGACATTAACTTTTTTGCTCACCAGCCACTGTGGCTAGTGGTTTTCCAAATTTACTAGCTGCTCAGCATTTTCACTGGCCACAATTTTGTTGTTGGGAAATTACGTTTTATATGACTTAATACTGCATACAAAAATGCAAAAATAATTTAAAACAGTTTTTTTTAAAAATATAGCCTACAAATATGAAATGTTGGAAAAAATGCAAAGATAAGCTACTATGAAAATAAACCGCCAGTAGGTGGCAGCAAGTGACAGTCTTAATGAGTCATTGAAGTAGAGGTCTGCGCAGGACTATTTTTTTAGTCCCGCTCCCGCAAGATTATATTCCGCACCCACCCGCTCCCGCTATTAACTCTTTGTTCACCCGCTGTCTGCTTAGAATAATTTTCTTCCCGACCCGACCGTTCCCGCTAAATTTAGATCTCGTTTCCAGAATCTCGCATTTAAATTTCTGCTACTGAAAGAGAAATAGGCTAACAAATAAAAGTGTAGTCTGCACAAAATTGTATGTTATTTTATTCGTCTTGTCAAGAGTCTTGAATTAATTGACTTTGAATTGAATTTATATGAATTATCTTAAGACACACAATTCGTTTAATATTTTATGCAGCACGGTAGGAAAAAAGTGTCAGAGAAAATAAAAATGTTGTACAAAAATTATTTCGTATTTTTATTCATCTTGTCAGGATACAATTAGTTTAACATTTACAACACAATAGGAAAAAAGTGTCGCAGAGAAAAAAAAATCTGTAGGTTGTACAAAAATAGCCTATTAGCTATTTTTATTTTATGGAGGACTGTTTCCTGATCCTGGGATAGTAGACTACAATGCCGGTGTTCCGGTGAATTCAGCTCCCCTGTTCTCCCTTCGGCACGCATGCTGACCCTATACAGTCTGTGATGCTGACAAATAATACTGACTCACAGCCTGTAAATGTCGTGAAGGCGCTGTGTTTCTTTGTGAAAGCGAAACTACTTTGTTTGGTCTTCCAAAAGAGGACACAACTAGAAATCAGTGGTTTAACACTGTTCCAGAACAGTTCAACCCAAATATTCAGATGTGTGCAGCGCATTTTATGGAGGACTGTTTCCTGATCCTGGTAGAGTAGACTTTTCATATTTAAAGGATTTGCCACTGATGATTCAAACGCGAGTTTTGTGCAGTGTAGAGTAGCACTTGTTGTTTGTCGTTTCTCTGATCACAAATGCAGACATGGTTTTATGTTTACACAGTACACCGCGTAAAAAGACAGTATAAGTAAACGCGTGAAAAGACAGTATAAGTAATTATAATCCGTAATTATGTCCCCACTGGATGCAACAAATGCCTCGTTTATAATGGGTTTTATTGGTTTTGTCTCATCGCGCCGGGACACGGCATCACAGTATGGTAAGGGACGTAACATTTCCGTCACACGCTCGAGGAATTCGGCCAATCACAACGCACTAGATAGCTTTTCAGACCGATGAGCTTTGTAAAAATCGACGTGTTTCAGAAAGGCGGGCATAGAGGAGAAACAATTATGTACAGTATGTTTTTTTGAACCTTAAACCGCATAAACACATTTCATTACACCAAATACACAAAATAATGTTGTTTTTTAGCAACGTCATATGACCCCTTTAATCCCGCGGCGCAAAAAAACTGGTCGGGTCTCGCGGTTCCTGCGGGAGAGCCACGGGAATGCAGACCTCTACATTGAAGCATGCCTTCAAACGATTCGTTCAGACAGCTGATTCATTCAAGAATGAAGCAAGTGCCTGTCTTTATGAATGGACCACTGAATCATTGACTCAAATGATTCAAAATTCAAAAACACGAATCATTCAGTAAGTAACACCGCTGTGTGTTGCTCAGAGATGCGCGACTGTTCTGCTGTGATCTTTGTTTGGAACTATTTCATTAACCAAATCAAGCAAAAACGTTGACAATATATCCTTTCAATAAATTCAAATTCAAATATTGAACTAAAATGTATATTAACTACTCGTTTTAACTCTTGTATAAAATGTCAAATTTGCAGTCGTGGTTTTCAGGGAAAACTTCACTCTCTTGGTCGCGTCGTTAATTAACTCGTCTGTATGTTATAAATATAAAAACTAAGTTAAATTTTTGTTTCTTCTGTGTGCAGTTGTGTTAATTTGTTTTAATTTCTCCACAAGATTCTCTCACAGACAGGCTGCGTGAGCCTCAACTGGCGCGACCTTGTTGCCACTGTTGATTATTAGGGGTGGGGGGAAAAATCGATTCAGCATAGTATCGCGATATTTTCCACGGCAATACTGTATCGATACACGGACGCCAAGTATCGATCTTTTATTATACTATTTGGTAGAATAATAAAATCAGTTTCTTTACAATCCACTAGATGGTGGTGTTGAGTTTTTTTCTGGTGAGGTCAGCTGGGTCACCTTCAGCATGCAGTAAGTTAGTAAAATAAAGAGGGAATCGCGGAAAGTTATCAGGAAAGACCCGTCCGCGTTTAAATCGGATGTTGGACTTCGGATTTGTAAACAAGGAGGGGATGTAAGTAGGAAAATATAGGCTACATATAATAATAATAATA
>NW_015658995.1:24499-24949 GCF_001515625.1 Sinocyclocheilus rhinocerous | reverse complement strand
CATGGATGCCAAGTATCGATCTTTTATTATACTATTTGGTAGAATAATAAAATCAGTTTCTTTACAATCCACTAGATGGTGGTGTTGAGTTTTTTTCTGGTGAGGTCAGCTGGGTCACCTTCAGCATGCAGTAAGTTAGTAAAATAAAGAGGGAATCGCGGAAAGTTATCAGGAAAGACCCGTCCGCGTTTAAATCGGATGTTGGACTTCGGATTTGTAAACAAGGAGGGGATGTAAGTAGGAAAATATAGGCTACATATAATAATAATAATATATATGGCGCGTTGCGCCCCGCCCAGCAGTGTTCAGCGCGCATGTTTCACTCTCCTCGTAACTGCGCGGTTTGACGCTCCGCTCAGTATTCCGATCTATGAATGTGTGTTCCGCTCGTGTACCGCTCATGCTCATCGGAAAAGCAAAGTCCGCTCAAATAACGCGCTGACAGGAAAT
>NW_015658995.1:23117-23198 GCF_001515625.1 Sinocyclocheilus rhinocerous | reverse complement strand
AAGTTGATGTAGTTGATGTATTTCCTCAGCGACCAGCACGGATCAGCTCTAGGCATGACGAAGCGGATATCTGGAAGACCA
>NW_015658995.1:22532-23053 GCF_001515625.1 Sinocyclocheilus rhinocerous | reverse complement strand
CTCTGCTATGCTATGCTCTGCTCATATGCTCTGATAATAATAGCTTTGTAGGACTATACATTATTTGGATAATTAATAAAAAAAAAAACAACAACAACAACTTATATCTGATTCTGTTACATAGAAGTGAATAAAAATTATATATTGATATACCCCTTTAAGGTAACACTTTTCAATAAGGTTCCATTAGTTAATGCTAGTTAATGTATTAACTATCATGAATGAACAATGAACAATACAATTATTACAGTATTTATTAATCTTTTTTAAAGTTAATGAGAATACAGTTATTCACTGTTAGTTCATGTTAATTCAGAGTGCATTAACTGTTAACAAGCACAACTGTTGATTTTAATAATGCATTAGTAAATGTTGAAATTAACATGAACTAAGATTAGTAAATGCTGAAGAACTATTGTTCATTAACTAAAGTAGTTAACTAATGAACCTTATTGTAAAGTGTTAACAATATTAATATAAATTCTGTCCAGATTTATTGTGTTACTTTTAGTAAAAGTGTG
>NW_015658995.1:20035-21606 GCF_001515625.1 Sinocyclocheilus rhinocerous | reverse complement strand
GTTGCACTGTTCAAAATACCTGTAGTAGCACAGCAGTGCATACCTGTTTACATTTAATTAAGGTGGACTAGATTAGACTGTAATACAAATAGTTGAGTTTGCCAGGTGCATACAACATTTATGACAGGTTTTCATGAAAGTGTTGGTCAGTTTATCTGCTTGACAATCCCATTTTGCACGGCAACAATAAAACTGAAGTGAGATAAACTGAGAAATGTTTCTTTTTAGTTAAAACAGATGTTGCCAAAGTTTTCCTTTGGGGACATAACTTGAAGTTGGAAAAAGGTAATAAATTGCAATATATCGCAGAATATCACAATATATTTAAAATCGCAATAATATTGTATCGTGACACAAGTATCGTGATAATATCGTATCGTGAGGCCTCTGGTGATTCCCACCCCTATTGATTATCCATTATCAATTGTCGTTTACACCGAATGTATTAAAATCAGAATCATTCTTGCCGAAATTTCAGTGCTTCCCTAATTAGATGTTTAAATCAGATTATTTGTCTGGTCGGCCAAGTAAAATTATCTTCTTTCACTTGCCCCAGACATATGATGTCGAGGTCTGTTAACTAGTGATGTGTCGTTCATGAATGATTCGTTCAATTGGAACAAATCTTTCATGTGACTCTGGAACATCGAGATGTCTCGTCGAAGAATTCGTTCATTTCGGGTTTACCCACATGCGCAACATCCTATAGGTTCTTTACAGGAAACAGAATTGATTAGTTCACCTGTCGAGTCCTCTGGTTCGGGTTTGAGTCATTCATTCATCCAGTGACAGCCCTATAGGCTATAATGCAGTCTGTACAGGATACAGAAATGATTAGTTCACCTCTCTAGTTGCTTTAAACTTTATCAGAATTACAGGGAAAATGACACTGATAAAGCAAATAAGATACCTACATATAATAACAACATACAGTTAATACTATACTAATGTAATGTGTTTGTTGTAAGATACTGAGCCAGGAAGCGGTCATGTGAAGCACGAACGACTCAAACCGACTCGAGAGGTGAACTAATCCGTTCTCTTTCCGGTACAGACTGCATTATAGCCAATGGGGCTGTCACGAGATGAACGAATCCACTCAAACCCAAGGACTCGAGAGGTGAACTAATCAATTCTGTTTCCCGTACAAACTGCATAGCATTAACTGAACGAACGACTCAAACCCGAGGACTCGAGAGGTGAACTAATCAATTCTGTTTCAAGTTCTGCATAGCTTCAGCTTATAGGGATATGTTGTGACAAAAGAACGAATGACTCCGATCGGGATGTGAGGTAACAGACTGCATATAGCGTGAAGCAGTGAATTAGTGGTTTCTGTTTGTCATAATTTGGCCTTGGTTGCATTATAGTTGTTTTTCTTATTCGAAATATGATCAGTGTCATGTAACGGTAAGTAGGGATGTAACGGTATGAAAATTTAATATCACGATTATCAATACTATCACGGTTTTGTTAAAATTAGATGAAAATGTTCAAAAAGAACTGATACACACACTGAAAACATTTCAATAAGTTTTATATTTGAAAATCAACAAACAACAAATACAATT
>NW_015658995.1:15712-19996 GCF_001515625.1 Sinocyclocheilus rhinocerous | reverse complement strand
AACAACAACAACATTGCATGCTGCTTCTGCGTCAGACTGATGCTAGCTGGACAGGATTTACCGCGAGTTTTCAAAATCGTGATAATCAAATACGGTTTTGATGATAATTAAATTTTAAACGATAATACTAACCGTCAGGGCATTTTATCGTGATTTATCGTTAAACCGGTAATCGTTCCATCCCTACACGTAAGTATACGTGTTGGTGAATTTGGCTATTAACATGTAAGATTTTAATTATATTCTGTTGACATGAACAAAATGAACGAAATGACTCGAAAAAAGATTTGTTCATTTTGATGAACAAGATTCAAATGACCGAGTCCGTAAAATGATCCGAACTTCCCATCACTACTGTTAACCAGCCAAAGTGGCTAGTGGGAGTGACCGTGTTACCCGCCACTACTGAAATCCACCCGCATTTGGCGGGTTGGTGGGTGTTAATGTCAAGGCCTGTTGACCATGTATGTTATCGCACTGGCCAGAGTTGTACTATTGGGGCATCCCTATTTTTTACATTTTTTTTGTGTGTCTTTTTTTAGGCTCTGCCAAGGTTTAGAGTGGATGACTTCGAGGGCTGGGCTCAGATAGCCTCTGATTCTACTTGTTGGACTGATTGACAGTGATTCCCACCTGCTCCGGTGGCATCGCAGGCTCATCCCATTGGCTGCTTATGTTTTATTTTTAATCTCTTAATCAGAATTGCCACTCTGCAGCTGAACTCTCTGGACACCTACCTCAGCTGGGATTTATCAGTTACGTGAATCTGGTTTGACGGTCTTGTCGATCAATACTATATCAGGAACGACTGGATTTTTGTACTGGGTGTATAACAGAAGATCTTCAAAGTCTAAAGTATTTGAACTGTAAGAGAGGCACTACAGTGCTGGTATGTTGTTTGTGAGGAGGGACTGTGTTTTTAACACACTGGCAGTGGAACAGATGTTCTCCAGATAAGTATATTAAGCTAATTGTGTATGTTCTTTAAATCTATTGGGAATATTCTGATGGTCAAAATGTTACTTTTTCACATGGGGAATCTTTGGGTCAATTATTGTCATTGTTTGTTTTTGGTTAAGCTTTTTGGGTATCAAGTGTTTAAAGTGCCATTGGTACCCAGCAACACCTCTACATATCATGAAAACACCTGAGCATATCACTTAGTACACATTACCTCAATCATTAGTTACAGTAGAGGGTGCTGTTACCATTACCATGAAGCATCATTTATGTGAGATGCAATTTAAAGAAGGGCACCAGGTATGATCATCGCTGCAAGATAAAGCAGAGTGACATCTTGTTTTTCAAGCGTATTGTTTTTGAAATGGTACACATTGGAAAGCAGCAGTTGGCTGGATTTACTGAAATGTCTGTTACAGATGTATGAGTGTGTGTGTGTGTGTGGCCAACATCACTGCAGGTGAACTAGCATGTTTTTGTCTGTGTGTTTTTAAGCAACCATTCTCCTTGCTGGAGTGTGGTTATAGCATAAAGTTCCTTCAGTTATTATGAGGAAATGATGTTCAAAAGTAGCTCAGTATTATGATTTTTAGATTTTTTTTTTCTCTCTCAACCCACTTGGTGCAGATATTCACTGCAGGCGATCTTCACTGTTCAACTAGCCATAATAGCTGTGTCTGTTGCTATATAAGTGATTGTCGGTTTATTCAGATTTGTTCATATCAGGACATTTTCTTTCTTGTCATTCTTTTTTTCAGGTTATATGGTACAATATGTGTGCATGAGCATTAGTTCATATTTGTTTGCATGATGATTTTGCCAATATGCTTATTGGTTCTAGCTGAAACTCCTCTGTTTTCACTTTTTTTTTTTCCATCCTCTCCTTGCGCTGTGCTCAGTTAAGGGGAAACTCTTCCAAGACTTGGATGCAGAGACTACAAATTGGTGCTCTCACTGACATTTTGTTCCCAACATGGAAATCTATTTGCATAATTGCAATTGGCTGATGATCCAGGCAAATCAACCCCATGGACCTGTCTCTGTTTTGCAAAGGTTTTAAGTGGTTTCTCTTTGAGGTCATTACCTGACTGTTGTGGATGTGCTTTTTAACATTCATAAAAATTTCACATGGAGACTTAAAGAAATTAATTTGGCTGCTGTGACCATTAACATAAAAGATGTCACTGGTCAGATTTATGTAAGATATTTTCTTTCCACAATCACGGTCTAAAGCAGTGTGTATCAGTGTGTGTTATTATGCATCTTTACAAGCCTGATATGAGTTTATATTGTATCATACCATGTTGAACGGAGGTCCTTCGGACAAAAACTATTTAAAAGTGGAAATGTGGCTTACCCGTCCGAATGGGACTGATGTTTCTGCCAATGGCTCAGAGGAGTGTAATATTCTGTTTCATTGCTAAAGTTGATGGTCAAACCGTTTGGTTCTCAGATGTGCCATTTCTAAATGAGCAGGTGAAATCTGTAGCAACTTTGCTAATTCTTATAGTTTTATAATAAAAGCTTTTATCTTGAAATCTGAATTGTGTCATTGTTGCATTATTTGGTCAAATATGCTGGTTTCAGTTTTTTTCTACTTTTTTTATACAAGAGAAGGTAAGTTCTTTTTGTGCATTTTGTGAGTTTTATAAAGCCATTTTTAGTATATTTGAATTCAAAATACAGACTCCACAGCTTTGGATTAGTCTTGTGTATCCATTTGGAAATTGTCCATGCTTGCACTTTGTTTGAATCTATTTCTATATAAATTGGCTTTGTAGCTGATGACAGGAAATGCTTTCAGCTGTGAAAGGAATTGATTCTGATGTAAATTGTCAATATGTTGAGTCAAAAAAAAAAATATTGTGGGGTAAAGAGGCACTTTAATAAATCAATAAATTGCAGTTTTATTTTGGGGGGCTTTTGCATTTTATATATAAGACAGTAAACTGGAATATAGGTCTGAGATAGGTACATGACAGATTGGACTCCAATCCAACAGCTATTTTTATTTTTAATTCAGTCCCCAGAATCTTCAAGGCTTCTGGAGTTCACCATTTGCTGACTTGCTAGTTTCATGTAAAACATGTCAAATTGATTTTGGCCATAAATCTCAATATAATCACCCCAAAGTCCATTGGTTAATTTATTAGTTTATAAAGCAGCCATCTGTTGCTGTAAACACAATAAGTCAACTTTTTAAATGTAGTTAACAATATTAATTAAAATGCTAAAGGTTACTACTAAGACTAAAAGTGATGATGCACAACATTAAACTTACATGTTTTAGGTTATTTGTTTTATTACAAGTACCCAGAGGTATAAGAAGGGCCTTCGAATGTTGGACAAAGGGAGGCCTTGAAATCACACAGGGTTTAGAACCACTGATCTACAATACAAAAACATGAAATTAAAGGATCATCCGTTCATTAAATACATGCGTTTTTTAATGATCAGATGGAAGGGAAATTAAACACACTGAGAACAACTCTCCAGATGATAATTGCAAGATAATTATAAGACAGATGATGTGTGAAATATTTTCACGCTTGAGTTGAACATGTGCCTGTGACTTGTCTCCACCACATCTGCTTTCTTGCTGCAGCACCATCACTGAAAAACAAGCCAGGCACACTCATTGTAAACACTCAAATGTTATCAGAACACTGAAGAACAGGACTTTTCTCTGTAGTAAATTACATTTATTACAGCTATGCATAACCTATGTGTGTGTGTGTATGGTAACACTTTATTTTGATAGTAAACTTCAGACATTCTGTTAACAGTAAGTAACTTTGCAACTACATGTCAACTAGCAGTCATTAGAGTATTAGTAGACTGTCTGCTTAAAGCTGCAGTCCGTAAGTTTTGCCTCTTTGTCGCCATCTCTGTTTGAAAACCTGGAATTGCAGCTGTGTGCGGAATTATCTAGCTTGCATGGGTTGTGAGTCGGCACGGCTCCAGCACGGAGCTTGGCTCACACTGTGCGATTTTTTTAAAAGTCCTTTAGGATTGTACTTGTCACACTGTACGAACATGATGATCATGTCACACTGTGGGATCTCAGTTGTCATTAATGTCAGACTGTACGACAGTCAAGACGTGTTAAAAAACGGGTGCGCGCAAGAAAACTTGTCCGGAGTAGCAGGATATTCTGGTAATTACTTATTGCAAATAGTGGCAATTATCTGCACCTCAGCATTGAAATACATTATAAAACAGTATGCAATAATAACTTATTGAGTGTAAATTTTAATTTTAATTCAAATTATTAAATGGATGCCATGCCACCTTATTGGGACAAAAGCCCTCCCTACACCTACC
>NW_015658995.1:13614-13935 GCF_001515625.1 Sinocyclocheilus rhinocerous | reverse complement strand
ATTTTAATTTTAATTCAAATTATTAAATGGATGCCATGCCACCTTATTGGGACAAAAGCCCTCCCTACACCTACCAACCCTACCCGATACTTTATTTTCAACTTTTTGATTATTTCCTTCATTTTTATTAAAAATAAATGCTTTTCTGATGTGATTTGAAATTTGAAAAGGGAGAAAAAAAGTTTGACATACGCTTTACCATCTGCGCCACTGAATCTGTCGAATGATGATCTAATGTTGACTAGCCCAATCACACGTTGGTGGGAGTAATTAGTGTAAATAGCCTTTGCCAACAAGGCGGGCTATTTGCACTTAGTGTAA
>NW_015658995.1:8616-10359 GCF_001515625.1 Sinocyclocheilus rhinocerous | reverse complement strand
GAAGTGGTTTAATCGAGGAACACACAATTTTTTCCCATTAGTTATCAGTACAGAAAATACAGGCGACAAAACTATGTTTATTAAGCAAATAACGGTTCAGTATTGCAATTAAGAGCTATGTAAGCATTCATATTTTACATTGGCCACTTAAAATATTTTATAATTTAGCTCTCTCATGATTATAACTACAAAACTAACCCTATGAAAAAGTGTAAGATAATAATCAGTCACCTTGACTGATGAAGTTAATAAGCATGCGCAGGCAAACGCTCAAGCGCGTCACACACGATCCGCCTACTCTTGCATAATTGACACCCTCTCATTAGCATGTTGCGCAGAGGAAAAAAAAAAGTGGAACTACATTCAGAAATAAATGAGTGATCAAAGGAAAATAGTTAGGATGAGTTTAGCATTTCCTTAAACATTTTCCATTTGCCCACCAATTTATTTTATTTATTTGCCTACTTTCATCACATGTATAATTATTTATTTATGTATTTAAACAAGAATACGTGTATTTATGCACACATTTATTTATTTATGTGTATTTATTTATTTATTGTTTTTGCAGGTTTCGTCCTCCGTAATCAGCTGAGGGGCCGCCAAACTGTGAGGGACAGTGCATTCCGATCATAGTTACACATTTATTTCTATTGTGAAAATATATAAGAGAAAAATATATAAATAATTGCACATGTAAATGTCTATGTCTGCATCAGATTTTATTTTGCAGATTTAATTACAGGTTAAATCAATTGATTTTGATGGGACTGTGTTCCTCATAATAAACTAAGGCCCCATTATATGAGCCATTGCAGAGTTCATCTATTATAAATTATTATCTACACCCCCTTCTTTAGAACAGAAAAAGGCACTTCCAAAACTGTGGCATCAAAGATGGAAACATAATTCATGCATTTAAAAATTGTATTTGCCACAGTTTTGGAAGTGTCTAAAATGATTGTTGACCAAAAATGACCAAAATGGAGACTTTTGAAAACGATGGCGTGGCTGCCCACATTCGCTCCGCTTATCCTTGATGACTGTGTAAACAATAACATCATGCTCATTGTTGTACCCATAGATATCTATAGGTAGAAGCCTCACTCGACCGCTCCAAGCACGTAGATGCATCCGCCATCTAAATAATAAGGAATCTACCTATACATATCTATAATTGTACATACATGAATGATCATGTGACATGCGTTTTTGGTTGTGTAGTGTGGACGGAGATCGTTTCTGAAACGCAGTGAAAACGTAAGTGTAGACAAGGATCATTTTCATTTTAAAACGAAAACGCAGTAGTGTAAACAGTAGGGCTGGGTTTTGTCACAAATTTCACGATTCGATTCGATTCTCATTCACAATTAAGCTTTCGATTCGATTACCAATTCGATTCGATATCGATTATTTTGGATATATATCAGGTACAGTACTTGCCAAATTTTCTCAAGGAAAAAAAATCTCTCAACTAATGCTGTAAAATATGAGAGTCAGTTGGTACTTCATTACTATAATATTGATGGTTAAAATGAACTGATTTGTTAAAATTTCACTTAAAGTAATAAAGTTACAATTACATAATAATATTTCTACTTCAATTCGTTCTTTTTTTAATATAAAAATGTAAATGGTGGCTGTCATAAAAAATTGATGGATTTATTCAAACATAAATTAAACATAAGAACAGTAAAAAATTATAATGAATATGTTATATGGTGCATATATTTAGCAAAATAC
>NW_015658995.1:0-1396 GCF_001515625.1 Sinocyclocheilus rhinocerous | reverse complement strand
CTTTGCAACTTTACAGATCTTCTTTATGCACCAAGAGCTTGTAACACTCTAAAGAGAAAGGAAAAAATGAAATCGCATCATATGACCCCTTTAAGAATCGATATCGTTCCGTAAAAAAGAGAATCGATTAATATCGAGATTTTTTACCCAGTCCTAGTAAACAGGGCCTCAGTTGTGGGTAGTGAGGGTGGAAGAGAGCGCTGTTCATTCACTTATCTACATTTCCTGCCAGTACTGAGATTCGAACCCATGACCTTCAGGTTACAAGTCTGACTCTCTAACCATTAGGTCACAACTAGATCATTAAATTATTGTTTAATGAAAATGTACATAAATGAAATCCTCCTTTTTAAGGACTTTTCAATAAATCTTGTCTTTTTCTTCTTCTTTTTTTTTTTTATTTTTTTAAAAATGTATTTAACCCCCAGATGCAGCAAGGATCCAGCTGATTACTTCAGATTTGGAGGACTGCTCTTTATCTGCTGTGTCTGTCACTTCTGGTGCAGAATCATGGACCTGTATGTTTTGATTTTACTTATTATTACACTTGTCTAGCTAGTATTCAGGATTAAAATACAATGTAATGTTTGTCTACATATATTATCAGAGCTACATCGAGCCCACAAGGGTCAGTCAGATATTGAGAAAAACACTATAAACCTGATTGGGAAAATACAAGCTAAAATACAGTTCCTTGCACAATCTTTTTTAAAGAAAAAATCATGATACTAACCCTAACTTGTAAGATAAAAATGCAATTTTTAGTTTTTCAATTCCTCCTCAGGATTTTTTTTTACATACATTTACATCTGAATAATGAAACAGTTTTAAGCCTGGAATACACTACACAACTTTTAAAATCTGAACAGATTTTTAAAACACTAGGCATCATACACAACACTTACCGACTTTGTAAATAATGACAAAGGAAAGCTGGGCATCATATAGGCTACTTAAGCCTGGAATACACTACGCAATTTTTGCCCTGATTTTCCGCCGATTTACAGTCTGGGGAAGTTGACGCTAGTTGCCGAAAGTCAGAGCCAGTCTGCAGATTTGAGATGACAGATTCCATAGAAAATCACGTAGTGTATGATAGTCACAGACTCCGATTTTTTAGCTTCAGACTCTGATTCTATCCAGTTGGAAGATATCAAACATGTTTGATATTTTCAGCCGATTTTAGAACTCATATCGTTTTCATTTTCACGCGTCTTCTAGCAACAAGGCTCATGTTTTTGCGTGAGTTTGTTGTGATCGGAACAACTTTAAAGTCTGGTAGTTAGGGATGGGTACCGAGAACCTGTATTTTTTTGGAACGTAATTGGGTCAATACCGGAGTAGCCTACCTATAAGCTTCAGGACAAACGATACTGTTATCGATACTTGCGTTGTT
>NW_015658994.1:219432-224484 GCF_001515625.1 Sinocyclocheilus rhinocerous | reverse complement strand
TATATATATATATATATTGCAACTTTGATTTTTCACATTTTTCTGTTAATCTTTTTAGTCTTAAAATTTGATTTAAAAAAAACTTTAAAACTTTGCTACTTGGTTTTTCAGATTTTTTTGTTAATGCTCTTAGTCTTAGTTACAAACAAAATTATTATTATTATTAAATCTTTATTACTATTTTAATGTTAATTTTTTTATTTACATAAAAATCACATTCATTAAAATTGTTTTAGCATTTTCTTTTATCTAACTTAAAGGATAAGACAAAAACATTTTTGGTACATTGATTTAGTTAATTGATTTTTTAAATTATTTTATACATTATTTTACTCTTTAAGTTATGTTTAAAAATGATTAAAATAGATTGAAAAAATATTTTTTAATCTAAGACAAAAAGCAATCTTTTTTTTTTTTTTACACACATCTTGATGTCATCTAACAAAAAATATTTGAAAATTCAAAATTCTGATGTAACTCAGCAAAATAAAATAAATACAAACCTGTCTGCGTTTTTCATTGCTCACAATAAAGTGTGAGGGAGAGACAAATGCTTCAGGCAGCCCCCCTCCACTGCTGAAGGAGCGAGCCGCACTGGACACTCCAGAGCTGGCCGTCACGCAGCTGCTGTTTTTATCTGAAGGCTGCCCACATGAGCCACAGACCACTGTACGGCTGCGGAGGTTGTACTCACCATCCCCGCATGTGCTGTGGGCGGCCTGCAGGGGGAGACAGTAAACAGAGAACAACTGAGACTGAGAACCTATTGGATCTTATTATAGAGATGAAGTCTGGCTGCTCTCAGTTCATTTTAGTGCTATGATTCACTGTGAGAAGTCTACACCCAAAACAAACCCAACTAACAGCCATTAACAAAAGTACACTGGGTAAAGAAATAACGATGTTCATTATGACCAGAGTGGTTTTAAACATCATACACACATCATACACACATTATACACCTTATACTGTGAAGAAAATGCATTTAAATGCATTTCAAAAGTTCGATTTCGGTCGACTTAAAGCAATAATTCATCTTTTTAAAAAGTCATGTTAAAACTTTAGACTTGTGATGCCAGACTATAGATTTCGATTATGTGATTGTAGCTCGACTTTGTCTAGTATGTCCTAAGAACTCATGTTTTCAATTTAACCTGGAAAAACTCAAAATATATTGTGCAAAAAAAAGAAGAGATTACTACAACATTTTGAGACGTGCAATTGACTAAGTACCATATCATCATCTTCCTCATCCTGGAATAGAGTGCGTGTGACCTTCCTCATGGCCATTTCCTAGAGAAATACAAACAAATAAAGAAAAAAGGGAAGCGAATGAGTCACTTAGCTACCTCAAATCAAATAAAACATTCAAAAAACTGGCTGGTTTGGTTCAGTATCCCACCTCCCCACTGGAGCTGATGAGGGTGGTCTGGAACAGATCTCCACTGCCCCATGAGTTCTGGGTCTTCCACACCAGGTCAGAAGGAGGACTGTGGGTTCCTCCAGCTCCTGCAGCCCAAATCTGACAGCAGAGAGACACTGCAGTGAGTTGGGAATTTTAAAAAGTGTGACTATTATGTTGTAAATCGATACATACCGTGACAGTCTGTCCTGCCTTCAGGGTAAATTTTGGCGGGAACTTGTAGACAATGGGAGTGCCGGAACCAATCTGCCTCTTCACCTGCCAGTGACCCATAGTTTGATCCTGGAGGAAGAAGATTTATTTAATAAAAAGTAAATATTTAATTCCTTTTTATTGGTTCCCAAAGCTCCTTTTCCTTCTGACCTGGTCAGATTTGTTACTGAGCCGAACATATCTGCCCTCCATGTCCACTTCATCCACGGTCACACGGCCGCTGGCAGAGGCCTGCTGGGCGACGCGTGTGCGAGTAACGGTTCCGCCGACCACACTGGAGACATCGCTGTCGTTATCATTCAAGCGCCGTTTTTTAGCACTGCCTGACGAGGTACGACTGGTGCTGCTCTGGACCACACGTGTATGAGTGCCAGAACCCGAGGAGTGGGTCACAGTCACCCCACGGACAGGAGGGGGACTCGGGGAGAGTCGCAACCTAAACAGGGATAGCAGGGCAAAGGATGTGAGGATGATTTGTAAGTAAATGCATGAGGCTATCATGCACCACAAGTCCTATTACAATTAGTATAATCATCTTATGTCTCAATTAATTAATCAGAATATCTTTAATGCTTTTACTCTTAGATTTAAAATGATTCAAATGTAAAAGTTTTATTTATATGCTTTTTTGTCTTTTAGTTAGAATTGTTTTAAAGGGGTCATATGAAAAAAAGTGATTTGCGGAGAGTTCTATTGCAAGTTATTCTATTGTAGGAGCATTGTGGTACACATGTACAGGTATGAGGAATTTCAACACATTGCTGCCTTGCCAGCACTGCAATAAATACTTGTATGTATGAGTGTGTACCTGTTTCTGCAGCTGAGTGAGCTGAGAGGTCACACTCTCCAGCCTCAAACGTGTCTGCTGCAGTTCCTCATGGGCGGCTCCCACCAAATGGCTGTTCCTGTCAGCCGACTGACGGGCATTCTCCAGCTACACATAGATAGCACAGGATGACATTTAACTGACAGATATGTTGTATGTCTTTATATATAAAAATATTTGAACAAATACGGCTGGCAACGGATCAGTCAGTAAATATGTATACAGGGCGGGCCCGGTTTAACAAGGTGCCTCTGGGGAGATACAGAAACGTAGATCCTCACAGTATGTGAGGGGCGTAACATTTCCGTCTCACGCTTGAGGTATTCGGCCAATCACAACGCACTGGATAGCTGGCCAATCAGAGCACACCTGGCTTTTCAGACCAATGAGCTTTGTAAAAATCGATGCGTTTCAGAAAGGCGGGGCATAGAGGAGAAACAATAATGTACAGTATGTGGAAAATAATGTGTTTTTTGAACCTTAAACCACATAAACACATTTCATTACAACAAATACATGAAATAATGTTCTTTTTAGCAACATCATATGACCCCTTTAAAACAATTAATCAGAATCATTAATGCTGTATTAAAAATTTAATTTTAAAAACATTAAAAAATGTAATACTTTTTAAATAAATCTTTTACTAATATTTTTATCTAACTTTAATATTAAAAGCAACCGAAAAATCAAACCAGCAAAAATTTAATCTATTTTTAATTAAAAAATATATATATATTTTATGAAATAAATAAAATAAATATTTAAAAATTTAATTTAAGCAACTTTTTAATACTTATTCAGCAAATACTGTTGCAGTTAATTTTATTAATTAATCAGAATATCATGCAATTAATTTGATTACAATTTTTTAAAAGCAATTGACAGCTCTATTATTTACTAGCAGCCACATTTGCATGTGTGCAATAAGTGATATCCCATCTCTCACCTCTCCTCCTCGCCCTCCAGAAGCTTCCGGTAGGCGCTGATCTCCATGTCGAGTGCGAGCTTAATGTCCAGCAACTCCTGGTACTCGTCCAACTGTTGCTGCATGCGATGCCTCATTTCGGCCATCTCTTTCTCCTTGTCCTCCATACGACGGCGCATCATGTCCCTCTCTCTGGATAGAGCCTCCTCCAGCTCACGGATCTTCGCCTCACGAGCAGTCAACTAATGAAGAGAGCACAATCGTGCAATTTAAACAATGTAAATGAATGTTACGAGTCTGATTTTCAAACTCAAATTTAAATAGTTTACTCAAATGGCTGTTCCTGTCAGCCGACTGACGGGCATTCTCCAGCTACACATAGATAGCACAGGATGACATTTAACTGACAGATATGTTGTATGTCTTTATATATAAAAATATTTGAACAAATACGGCTGGCAACGGATCAGTCAGTAAATATGTATACAGGGCGGGCCCGGTTTAACAAGGTGCCTCTGGGGAGATACAGAAACGTAGATCCTCAAAGTAATTTGTAAATCCACCACATTTGGCGGTTTGCTCTTTGACTGTTCTATTACCTTGGAGTTGTAGGTCTTCTCAATTTCATCCTTGTAGATGCGAAGCTGCTCTTCGTGTTGGTTACGGAGTTCAATCAAAGCCTCAGACAGTTTACTCTCATACTCCTGCTGGCGGCCGCTGTCGATTTCCACCATACGTGACTCATGTCTGCGCTTAGACTCACGGAGCTCCTGAAAAAAAGATAACAGTTTAGAGTAGCAGAGAAAGTCCTGCATGTCTTTGTTTCAGAACCTGTAATTGACTTAAATATGTTAGCAGACAGAAGTAAATGCTCAGATTATTATTTTTTTTACTTTAAATGCATAGGAGAGCTCAGCTTATGTAGATGTGTGTGTGAGACCTCAGTGTAGATGTTCTTCTGGAAATCCAGCTCCTCTTTCAGGGTCTGGATTCGGTTCTCAGCGTCCACACGTCGTAACATTTCATCCTGTAGCTGCTTCTTAGCATCATTCAGACTGCCCTCCAGCTGCAACACACATATTCACTTCACTTACTTCTGTATCAATTCAATGTTAAAAGCAACATACTATGCAAAATACTTCTTAAAATCCTATTAGCATGCAAGTCTTGTTTTCTTATAAAAAATATCTAAACATCTAATCTTGTGGCTCTCAACATTTTAGACTCTAAGGCCCCAAGACAATACAAGAAAACCCTCCTATCTAAGCTGATATGTACTTCTGGTATTTCTATTGTAACAAAAAAAAACACATGAGTTTATAATAAATAAATAAAAATAAACATTAATGTGAGTTTAATGTTTTAAATATTTATTTTTGATGTTTTTAGCATTTTAATTAAGATTATATTAATATAACAAAATTTTAGGAGCTACTGGGGCTCCTAAAAGAAGTTTGCAGAGGCCCCCTAGTGGTCCCTGGTTGAGAATCACTGATCTAAACAAGATAAATGTACTTCAGCAAACTGTATAAGGTTTGTTTCGAGAAAATAAATATTAATTTTGCCAATTTTTTCCCCAAGAAAGTTGAACTAATTTATATATATATAAAAAAATCGAATTATTTATTTATGTTCATCTCTCTCTCTCTCTCTCTATATATA
>NW_015658994.1:169396-219405 GCF_001515625.1 Sinocyclocheilus rhinocerous | reverse complement strand
TATTTTTTTTTTATTTTATTTTGTTTATTTTTTTACTGGGAATTCATTTAATTATCATGGCTGTTTTTATGTGATATTAATAATATATTGGCAAAAATAGAGCTGAATCATATTCCCTAAAGCAAGCAAGTATTAGTTTAGATGCTTTAAATAATCTTTTAGTGCATGTATTATATAGATAACCCTGGAGAAAACTAGGCTAAAAGTACCCTGCTCAAGTACCTAATAATGGCACAAACTGGAACCTTTTGGTCACTAACCCAGATCTTTTACCACAGCACCACACCACCCAAACCCTTAGACATGCAGCTTTTTATAGAATCACCACCTTGGCCAGCTGGGCTTTCAGATCTCTGACTTCGACCTCCAGTGATCTCTTCTCCCCCAGTGCTGTGGCGAGAGACGCGTCCTTGGAGTTCAGCAGAGCTTCCAGATCCTTCAGTCTGGCCAGAGCCGATTCCAGATCCGACTCTTTCTTACCATTCCTACAGTCACAAAAATACAAAGAAGGTATTAAAGCATTTTTTTCCTCTCGGCACACAGAGGAATACAATTATTTCAATTAGATTCAGAATAGTCAGATTATTATATTCATTAATGCATGTTGAGGAAAGTCTCTTGTATCAGAAAATTGCGAGCAACTGCATTAGAGTGGCATCATGGCCTGAGTAAAGCACCTCAGGAGAGGATCGGATCTTTTCGGCTGTCAGAACTGATCTAAGACTGTAAAATATGCATCTGATTTACATCCATAAGCTTGACTGAATATGTTTGCCAAGTAGCAAAGCTTGAATAATCAGTTCAGTGCAAATGAACACCAGACTGCCCACAATTTTGCCTGGGATTTTGTACCAAAACCAAGGACTCTTTAAAATCTGTAAACAATAACCTTAAGAATCCTCTCTCTGAAACAGAGCAGGATTTGGGCCTCCAACAGTAAATTTAAACCATATGGGTGTGACTACAATGTTGTTCCTTTTTGAAGGAACCATACAAACCTTAATAAAAATACAGAATGATAAACACTTCAATAAATAAAAGATGACTGGTAGTTTTACTATGTCATCAACTGAATTAAGGCAAAGTGAGGTTTGCAGTTTTAAAACATAGAAGGGTAATAAGGCCAACTCTTACAGTCTAAAACGAGAGTATAATTTATCAACACTCATATCTGTTCTCTGTCAAAACAAGCGTTTAGGTTTAGAGTTCATCTCTGTGCATTCCCAGATCAGATTTCACAAGGCCTGTAAAATAGCTGCTCCAAAATTAGTCATGTGAGTGATTGACCGAACATGGCTTGAAACAATTAAAACTCTGCCACACTTCAGTCCCTAAGGCACCTTTCCCACACACACAACTCCTTCCCAACAACAAAAGTACGCTCAATGTGCACTCAGACTACAACGCAAGCAAACTAAAACTCAACAGACTAAAGCAAATAACTTCTAGAGTTTGTATTCTCTGTTCTGTGGAGCATTCCATCAGGCCTCCTTCCTGAGAGAAGTAATTCAACCAACTTACGATTCCCAACAACAGAGGTTTTGTTAGGTCACATACTTTACTTTACAGCCACATACCTTCACTAAAAGCTTTATGAGGCTGAGAACATGAAAAAACGTTAAATGTAGGAAAGTTAACCTCCCTGACTGAGATTACTTAAAGTAATGTACTTGTAAAATAATAGTTCGATGAATAACAGTTTTGAAGAACTGGTTACTGAAATTCAAAAGTATGGAAAAATCTTTTTTTGAAGGGAAGATATATGCGAGAACTTTTGCAGAGAGCCTTTGAGGTAACATTCATCACTATTTCTGAGGAACAGTATAACTGGAACTGAAAAAAAGCGCACAGATTTTTGTATTTTAGCTGTTCACGCTACAGGAATAAAAACAAGCACTGGTCCTCAGCAGGATACAGTGTTTATGTGGAAAAATTAGCCTAAATCTGCTCATTAAAACTTTTAATGGACACAGAGAGAGGGGAGAATTTACAACTTTAGTCCAGAGGGGCTACAGTGAAGTAGGGGGGTTACAATGAAAGTGTGTAAACAGCTGCATATTTGTGCTTAGTCAACCATAAACACACATCCAGAAACATAACCTCTTCTACTTAGGACATTTGGTCATTAAAAACCAGCCCGTTCCTGTCAGCGCCCTAAATGTGCCGTTTTGTTCTATACTTATTCTGGTTGCACAATATGGGGAAGTCGTGGCCTAATGGTTAGAGAGTCGGACTCGTAACCCAAAGGTTGTGGGTTTGAGTCTCGTACCAGCAGGGATTGTAGGTGGGGGGAGTGAATGTACAGCGCTCTCTCCCACCTTCAATACCATGACTGAGGTGCCCTTGAGCAAGGCACCGAACCCCCAACTGCTCCCCGGGTGCCGCAGCAGAAATGGCTGCCCACCGCTCCGGGTGTGTGTTCACTGCTGTGTGGGTGCACTTTGGATGGGTTAAAATGCAGAGCACTAATTCCAAGTACGGGTCACCATACTTGGCCACATGTCACTTCACTCACTCACTCACTTTAGGTCTGGAGACTCATCCTCAGCAGTGGGTGGAGCTTCTTCATCCGACGCTCTCCATCTGTAAGCTGCGGCGGTCCGCAACAACTCCGCAAACTCACCAAATTACACTTTCACAGTCTTGAGTAGCTTTCGATGCTTTTAGAAGCTCATCAGTGTGTTTTTTTGTGTCAGATTGTGTCATTTTGTATGTTGTTAGATGTCCTCCGGTCGCTGTGGCGCTGGCACGCAAACGCATGGCAGGGGAGCGTGTGGAGTCATGTGATACTCTGGAGTTTGATGTGGTGGAGCTGGCGGACACTATGGACTGGCAGCTTCCTCTGGTGAAGAGAGGCCTGAGACAGCTGCAGTGGGTCTCAGACACAGCAAGGCACCGAACCCCCAACTGCTCCCCGGGTGCCGCAGCAGAAATGGCTGCCCACCGCTCCGGGTGTGTGTTCACTGCTGTGTGGGTGCACTTTGGATGGGTTAAAATGCAGAGCACTAATTCCAAGTATGGGTCACCATACTTGGTCACATGTCACGTCACTTTAAAAAAAAAAATATATATATTAAGCAGATTGAGCAGAAACAACATTTCACAGTGGAGCAGGCCACATTTGAAGAAAACAATAAAAGTTTAAGAGCCTCATGTGGTCTAATGTTTGTTATTTGTTCTATTATTTTCTATATTTGACGTTAATTTTTTTCTGCTACTGTATTTGTTTTGCTGTTTTAGTTCTCAACATCTCCAGGATCTGTCCACAGGAAGCCAAACCAACCAGAGGCTGTTTAAAGTAGACAATAGGAGAACATGTGCGTCACTTAGCGTCACTTCTGTTCCGGGTCACATTGTCCTTGTTGACTGAACCAACATGGTCAAAGTTTACACTGCAAATGGTCAACTTTGAGTGAAGGGAGCTAAAGAAAACAAACTGGAAAATAAAGTGTGTTATAGCTAATAAGTTGAATAAAATACTACAAAACGACAGCATTTAAAAAAATTAAAAAAAACTATAAAAGCATCAATTCCAGTAAGTTTTCATTAAAAGTGTGTATTTTGTGTGCCGAGTTGTATGTGTGTGTGAGAGAGAGAAAGGGGAAAGGGTTTGGTTTGGCATCTTTGATCCAGTGGAAACATTTCAGGCACAAAAAGAGCCAGTTGAGGGAGAGAGAGAGAGAGAAAGAGAGAGAGGAGGAGAGGAATGTACCAGGTCGGCCTCCAGCACCTCTATGAATCACAGTCCTCTTTTGTGACGAAAAAGAAACCCACAAAATAAAGCCCTCTGAATGTTTTGCCATGTTACCAAGGCAAAGTGTCGTGGAAATATTTCACGTGACCATCTTTGAGAAAACTTTGACCACGAACAGGGTTTCCCCAAGATAAAAAAAAACACACTGGAGCCAAAACCATCCATTAGAAAGCTTAAATTCAAAAGCAGATACATTTTTTCCTACAGAATAAGCATTAATTAAACTGATAGCCATTCATTTTAATGTACTTATTAGTCAAAAAACACATAAAAAAAAGCTGTGGACTATCATGCACACACCCTCAGGCGGGGAAAAATGTGATCCTGGACCACAAAACCAGTCATAAGGGTACATTTTTCGAAATTGAGATTTATACATCCTCTGAAAGCTGAATAAATAAGCTTTCCATTGATGCATGGTTTGTTAGGACAATATTTGGCCAAGATACAACTATTTGAAAGTCTGGAATCTGAGAGTGCAAAAAAATCACAATATTGAGAAAATCGCCTTTAAAGTCGTCCAAAACAAGTTCTTAGCAATGCATATTACTAATCAAAAATTAAGTTTTAATATATTTACAGTAGGAAATTTACAAAATATCTTCATGGAACATGATCTTTACTTAATATCCTAATGATTTTTGGCATAAAAGAAAAATCAATCATTTTGACCCATACAATGTATTTTTGGCTATTGCTAGAAATATACCCCAGCGACTTAAGACTGGTTTTGTGGTCCAGGGTCACAAATAGTCTTGTGTATGACTGCATTCTCTGAATTATGGACTTTACACGGTCTCTCTAACACTATATTTGTTGCTTCACAAAAAGCACCATATGACAGCTGTCACCTGCAACAGCTGGAGGTTTTGAGAGGAAAAATGACTGTAGGCTTTCATCAAAGCACTTGTAAAGCCATAAAAAGCACATAGCAAAACCGCACAGTCTGACACAACACTTCATCAATATGATAAAGGACTGGAGCCTGTTAAATCAAATCTCTTTTAGCTCATACAAAAACATTTATTATGATTTGTATTTGCTAAGTCTCAATATATTTGCACAGACTACCAAATGGTAGAATCCATAGTATCTTCAGTCGAGTGTTTTATGACCATTTTATGGTTTTATAACTGGACGAAGCTTGTATGTTGTTTAAGCTAGCAAATTGTTGGGGAATCTGTTTAATGTCTCAATATTTAAAGTAATTTGTTTCCTAAAAAAATCCTGCCAGATTTTAAGTTGACAACAATAATTTATTTTCATTTCTATTTCAGCATGTTGAAATGCGGATTAGCTGAATGAACAACAGTGAAATTTACGTCCTGTAAGTTTAAGTGTTCCAGGGCATCAATACATTTTACTGTGTTCAAATACATAGTAAAACATATTGGTGCAATTCAACTCCTTATACCTAAAGCCCAAGATCTACCTTCTCATCCTCCATTCAGCTCCACAATACACCGATTCACTGCTTTTGACGTAAATGTGACTTGTACTTTCCACTTCTACTATATGGGTGGAGAGGCCACGTGACTAAATCTTAAAACAGAATAGTCTCATACAGGGGTTCCCCATTTTCCCACTGCACTATGAATAAACGTTTCCTTTTTAATTGTTGAGGCGACTCTGTCTCACTCTGCCTGGCTGCAGGCCCACCATGAGGTCTTCATGGAGACAGAGTGAAACATACAGAAGGAAATACGTATGGTCAGAAGGAAAAAGATGGTGACTGAGTTGTATAATATGCTCTAATATAAACATTGACTAAAAATAGAACAATGCAGAACCAGAATTTGCCAGCTGTAATGGTTAAAAATTTGAGAATAACATTAAAACATTAAAGACAAATTTTTACAGAGCCTTACACCAGCTGGGAAAGACTTGAGTAAGCATGACCTACTATAGACATTATTCATACTACGTTTGTTTTTGTTTTGTTTTTAACTGAGGGATGAGTCTAAATTATTTTCTGTAATTAAGCTTTCAACGGATCACAAATCTCACGGTTCGGATCACATTACAGTTTTTGACCCACGGATCGGATAATTTTTCGGATCAGCAAGAAAAGAAAAATATTTCAATTTAACTTGCTTTCCATTTATTACTTAAAGCAAAGTACTTCTTTGATACCACAGCAAATACTACTAGATTAACTAAGAAAGTTTTTGTTTGATGATCATTAATGACAGCAGCAGTGTTTATAGGCCGCTGTCCCTTTAAGACCTGATGCACGGATCCGATATAATGATACACATCACATCCGATTTCTTTCTCAGCTGTTTTCATTCACTTGAGACATAACTGACCGCGTTTAACTGAATGATTGTCGAGATGGGTATTTTGTCATAATTTTGTGTGTATGTGTCTGTTCAGAGGATTCAGAAGAGGATTCGTTCGGTGTTCGCGCGCCGTCTGTTAAACGCATGTGCGCGCTTCGTGTGTGTGCGGCTGTGCGCATAGAGAACAGCGCGCGAGTAACGAATCGAGTTCCCTTTCGTCTTTTCTCTCTGGAATTGTTTAAAATTCGCTTGCTTGTGTAAATACGAACAAATGATAAACTTATACTCTATTATGGTAAAATGTTGCAATTAATCCGCGGATCACATGCATGCCGAACCGTGGTGCTTGGTCCGTACGGATCATGGATCAACTACGATCCGTTTAACCACTAATATATGTGTTAAACATATATAGATGAATACAAATCTTATATAAATATGAATATAAATATATAAATAAATAAAAAATATATATTTTTAAACATGGTAAAGACGTGGTAAAGGTAGCCTCAGGAAAATGATTAACAAGAAAAATTATGATTCTTCTAAATCCTAATGGTGGGTTTTTGAAGGGTGTGGTCCTATAATCAGACCAGATCCTGTAACCGCAGCTGAATTTGAACATCCAATACAAAGAGAACATTATTTGTCCTCCCTGATTCATTAGCACATGACAGATGCTAAAACTATTTCCCTCAGAGTGAAATAGCATTCCATGATTTATCTAATCTTTCTGTCTAGTCTGGCAAAAATGAGCGCAATCTTTAATGTCAAATGAAAAAACAGTTCATTTCTGAACAGAACAATGATGGAGAGCTAAGATGTAGCACATCTAGGCCTCCTCTCTCCATCTCTGCATGGATAAATGTGTGTGAAGGGTCACATATGATTATGAAAACCTTCTTAAAATCTACCTATATCCATCAATAAGCATAAATGTGCGCAACCTTCTTAAAATCTACCTATATCCATCAATATGCATAAATGTGCGCTTTGTTTCATACTCCGCAACAGGGAGGATAGACTGAGGCCCTGCCAGCGTGGCAGCTCTGCTTTTAGGCGCTGATGATGACTCACTCCCTCCCTTACACCCGTGGCTCATACACACCATCAGAACAGCACCAATTACAGTAACCCTCTCTCCTCCCTGTCTTTGTACAAGCCCAGTCTAATAAAATCTGCATCGGAGGGTCTCCGGCCTTATAATATAAACAGTTTTCCACTGATTTTTCCATTGAATAAACATATAGAGATTCCACTGTCATCTCCGGTTCTCCAAAAATAACGTTTGCCTGTTTGCAGCTGCCTTTGGTTAAGAATGGGATGGAGATGGTGTGTGTGTGCACGTGTGTGTGTGTGCGCAGTACTACTCTACCAGTGTTCCCCATTACAAGTGGTTTGGCAAAAGACAAACATCAGTTCAGGCTATTAGTCACATGGCACTTGCGATTCCTTCTCTTTCACAACCACATGGGTTTATTGAACAGTTTTATGCAGAAAATACTACTGGCACTTTACTGTATAAAAACATGTTTTTATGCAAAGTATGTCTTAAATGTATTCACATAAGTAAAAAAGTAGTATTTCGAAAAAACAATAAATAAAAACTAAACAAAAATAAAATTACGCTGATGTGACTGAAGTCATCTAATGTGAATGTGCATAATTGTACATTTATTATTATTATTAAAAGAATAGCTCATTACTTTAAGTATAATCTTGGAACTAGTGGAAACATTCCAGTGGAAAAGTTTTTTTAAAAGGAAACAAATCACTTTTAACATCCCTGTGTCACGAATCCGGTCCGTGGTCTTCCGTCTGCTCGCCACCAGAGGTCGCCTTCTGATTACTCTGACTCTCAGACCACACAAACTGTTGCACGTCACCCTGGACTACATTTCCCATGCTCCATTGCACTGATTGGACTCACCTGCAGCCAATCACACACACACACTATATAACAACCACTCAATCCTTCTCTATTCGCCAAGTATTGTTTAGCGTTTATCGCTTTCCCAGTGATAGCTACATTACGGAGCCTTCTGCCCTAGTTTCTAGTTTAGTCTTGCGATTAACTGATTATCTGCCTGTCTTAGAATTCTCTCGTCTTGTCGTTTGGACTATGTTTGCACCTTGCCTGGATTATTGCATGTTTTGGATTCCCCGTTTGCCTCGCCCTCTGGTTTACGTTTGCCGATCGAAGACCCACGCTTGCCCTAGGAATACTCTTTTGTCTTGCCTGTGTTGTACCAGTGTTGTTGTCTGACCCTTGCCTGTTTCATGACCACGCCTCTAAATAAAAGCCTTGCATATGGATCCGCATGCCTTACGTCTCGTTCGCCCCGTTACACCCTGATTCGCATTCATTCTGCTCAGATGAATCAAAACATACATACATACAAGGCTTTGTTTATAAATTAACTCAAATTTAACTAAATTTGTCTTTCAGTAATGGTATGGTGCCTTAACAGAACTACAATGTCTTGTTTTATGTGGAAGCATCTCCGCACACAAGTTCACTCGGAATTCTCAACAAATCACTTGCAAATGAAAAACGTGTTTGATCTTTAGTTTAGAGTCTGTGGATGGTGATTACATAATAGAGCGAATGAGTCAGTCCGTCCAAAGCCTTTCCAGATCCAACCACAACCAAACAAAGCACCACTGCATGTGCATTTGGGATGAAGTGTAGGGGAGTGCGTGTGTGTCCGCATTTTACATTTGACATTTTAAGAACAAAAGGATTGTAATATGGAGTTGAAAAAGCCATCAGAAGTGGGTGTGAGTCTAACCAAATATGTATGCGCATCTAGGCTAGTACGCAAGAGACATTTTATATGCCCATTATTTTAAAATGATTTATAATTTATGACTCAAAGCTCTTCAAACACACACACACAGACAGGCACTCCTGAATAGCACGGAGCAGCTCGTTGGATGGTTAAAGACTTTTTTCATGATCATCAGAACCGATTCAACTTGGACCAATTTCGAAGCTTCAGCATCCCTCCAAAAATCAGGATGTTTTCTTTTTGCCAATCACTCCTTTGAAAGGATGAGAGGTTTAAATATGCAGTAACAAGACTGGACATCCTACTCAATGCCTGAGAAATCAATGGCTGAAACAAATAAAAAGCATCTTGAATCACTCATCACAGTTGTGTTATTTATTACTGTCATGACATCAAACGAGAAAATATTTTTTTCCAGAATATCCATCTGTAATGTTCCAGACTAAAGAAAAAAAAAATCTAGTACAGAGATCCAGTTCTGGACAGAGAATCATTTCTCATAAATTAATGTAATTATAAACAGTGGGAGGAAAATGAGTTCTGCTAATTGTCATGACAATGGAAAGCCACATGTCATGGCTACACTGGAAGTGAGAGGCAAGTCACAAAACTAGATCGCTTCCAGCATAATCAACGAAGCTGTGTACAATGCAAGCACAAGCTTCACTCAACATTTAACATATTTGGCAAACACTTTTATTCAAAGCAACTTATTGTGCATTTGCCAGTATGCGTGTTCCCTGGGAATCAAACCCCTATGACGTGCTGTGCGGTTGCTCTGCCACTTTATTTTAATTTGGCTGAAATAAAATATATATTTAATTTATATTCATTAGTCATGTTCAAAGAACCATTTAATACCAATGCATTTCTGTAAAACTGGAAAAAAAAATAACTGCAATTTTTACTCTTTAGAGATACTATTAGGACTATTACATTTATTATGTCTTGATTTATATTGCTGCAAAATTAGCGATAAATATTCCGGCACATTGCTTATTTCATTTCATAGCCATAGAAGTCATATATTGGCTACTGAAACAGTGCAAGTAAATAACTGTCTGGACCGTAACTTGGAAGGAAATGTATAGGGACTGGATCTCTTTAATTGAATATCCCTAATCTAAAACATTTGTGTACCCCTGCTAGCAGTATCATATTCTAACTTTGTACCAGTATAACATTCACAAATACCAAGTTTGAGAGTTGTTTTACATGCCAGATACATACTGTACATTCTTTTAAAACATTTTTTTTAAAAAAGTGATCCTCACTGAATTCCCCTATTTACTGTAACATTAGACAGTTGGGACAGTTGATCTTCAGTGAGGTCATGAGGATAGCAGGGAAAACAGAAATGTCCTGAGGCAGTGATCACATCACAAAAAAAGAAAAGAACAGAGAGGGAAAGAGAGAGAATGAGCCTACTCCCCTCAGAATGAAAGAGATCTTCACTGAAGAAAGAGATCTTCACTGGAAAAGGAGAGACGCCTCTATTCAGATGCATATGTTGTGCTGAACATAGAGCTATTTAATCTCTCCTAAAAAGTTTGAACACACAGGTGCCTGTTGAAGTTGATATATTGTAGATTTGGTAAGTTAATTTGTTAAGTTAAGAGCATAATAGCAGAAAATCTAATTTTATTCCTTTTTAGGCAGGACAGCCCTGAACTAAACAATGAAACACTGTAATCAGGGCGTCTCTCTCTGTAAGATCAAGCCTTTTCTCATTGTCAACCGACACCTATAGATTAACACTTAAACGTACACTCATTAGATGTAATTTTCACGGTAGACAATAAAACTCATAATGACATAACCACAGAGAGACTGTCTATTTTAAATATGACAAGTGCAGGAAACTTATTAGCAGCATACTCTATGATAACTGTTCATTGCCATGTGTTTATTCTGATAATGGAAAAGCCAGAGGATGATGGGACAAAATTTCACATTGGCATCTGAAAATACTTAGCATGAACTTAACAGACCAACAAGATGCAACAACACTAGTAAATGAACCTTTAAAAAAAGATTACAATAAATGACTCCTTTATATTTATGAACTATGGTATTTGCATGGTACTTCAAGTTACATCACTATATGTGTAGTACTTTTTATTTAGTGTATTTATATTATTTATTAAATAATATAAATGAATGAGTTATTATTATGATTTCTAAGGCTGAATGTACATAGACAGCACAAACAACCATGTTTGAGGGCTGCTTTTTGCAGGGTGGAGTGTCTTTGTTGGATATCCATAACCAGACGAATAATATATGCACTGGTGAGGGTAAGTGGCACCATAAGCCAGTCAATAAAAAACACACAGGATGGTGAGGGAGGGGCAGAAAATGAATCACTGGAGTATTTATTTACATCTGAAAGCTGCCAAATATCATTTCGTTTGCCCTTAAGCTATGAACATAGCTTGCAGACCACAAAGCCAGTGAGCGTTGAACTGATAAAATTGTGTGTGAATGCAAATATTTTCAACAAGGGAATGATTTTAAAAAAACCTCAACATTTACGGTGTATGAAGGCCTGGGGTCAAAGTTTGATGTCTAAAATAACAGAGATTCAAATGTAAGGGTTTTCTTTAACTATGACACTTTAATATCCTAGTGGTTGATTTTTTTTTTTTTATTAAAACATATTAACAATATATTTTTCAAGTATTCATATTTTGAAAATTAATATAAAAATGTGTTATATGAAGGTCACATTTTACTATACCTTCATTATTTTTGCTAATTTTTTAGATGCTTTTATGTTAACATTTTATTGTTTTGCTATTGACCCTGAGCCAGACCCAGATATAAATGGAAAGGATGTCCCTCACTACACCCAAAGCCTTAAAACTAAAAGTGATAGTAAAGGTGATAAGGCGAAAATATACTTACAATCTCAGTAATCTCAGAGAAAGAGAACATGGGTAGATGACTGGTAGGGCTGCACGATAAATCGCATGCGATATTTAACGCGCATCTTGTCAGAAAGCCGGTTCTTTAATCAGCGGTAAATCTCCATCACCTGCGTGCTTTCACATTGAGCAGCATTAACTACACAGAGCCGTTGTTCACTGACGAGCTGCTCAAAAAATCGCGCAAATATGATCGTGGTTTTGCGCCGCTCGTCAGTGAACAACGGCTCTGTGTAGTTAATGCTGCTCAATGTGAAAGCCCGCAGGTGATGGAGATTTACCGCTGATTACAGAACCGGCTTTACTGATAAGATGCGCGTTAAATATCGCATGCGATTTATCGTGCAGCCCTAATGACTGGTTAATTTTTTCAATGATAAAACTGATAAAAGGCTCTTATATGCTAGATCAATGCTCTAATATTTTTAAGGCCACATTTTCTCTTCCCCAGAAGCTGGAATAATGCAATGACTAAGACTAAGATGACTAATTCTTTACAGATATGTCCTGGTTATGTCCTGGTCCACACGTGGGCCTGAAAAATCATTGTATGAATGGGGACTCGGGAAATTCCTGGAAATGCAAGCAGAGTCAGAAGATGTGCAACTAAAAAGTGGATTAGAGTTAGTATTTTGAGTCATTTAGACAAAATACCGACTCAAGTCCCCCGCTTTCTAGACCATCACTAAGTACAGGATTCAGTGACGTTAGAGACTAGAGCTGATCTGCGCTTCACGGCACACGTCTGCAGCGCATTAAAGCCTGTGTTGCGGCCACCGGAGCTGATCGCGGCCACTCAATGCTGGTGTTTACCGTCCGCGCCGCAGCCCAGAACTCATGCTTGTCACATCGGTCACATTACATCGCGCGCCGTCCAGTGTAGAATAGAACCCATTATGTTGTCTACACCGGATTCAGTAAACTGATGCCTCGTTCTATTTATGACGTGCTGACAGAAGTTCAAATGATTTTCAACGGTCGCTTTGACGCGTTCTGTTGCAGCGCAGACACGGTGTCAGCATAGTTTGTCAGTACAGTCAGTAACGTAGCAGATTGAAAAGTTAGTATCTTTCTGCAGTCCAATAGACGGCAGTTTGCTACATTAGTAGGGCCCTATGATTTCCGCGATGCAGAAAACATGGACGGAATCGCGGAATCCAGTCATAAAAACGGAATTTACTGTATAACGCGGAATTTCATGGAATTTGTCTTATTTTTGATGAATAAATAAAAAACAGGTCAGTACATATATATATAGACTGTGTCTGTGAATAAAAAATGTGTTTATGTATATATATTCTGTTTATGTAGGCTATATACTGTATTCTATATACAGAACCAGTCAAAAGTTTGGACACACGAATGGGAAGTGTGTCCAAACTTTTGACTATACTGTACTATAATATAGCCTACACATAAAGAATATCGGCAGATATATCGGTATCTGTCTTTTTTTACTCCCTAATATCGGTATCGGCCCCCAAAAAACCCATATCGGTCGGGCTCTAGTACAGTTTCATTGTATGGTCTAAGCAAACACAGAGGGGATTCGCAGCATTTTAAATGAAAGGTAAGTGATGACATACTGCTCTTTCAGTATGAATTGAAAGATGCATTTCATCTCCGTTGTTTCCAGCTGTAGTTTTTCCACATATCAGTTACACACTCCTACACTGCACCTGTCAACAGAGTTCAGACAGTGACACACACACATAATACACACAGGATATGGTCTTCTATCTGATAATGACCAAAGAAGCCAAATGCTGCAACCGCAACAGCAGCCACAAGCACATGTACACCAACAGCATGTGTGCACAAACAGCTCCTGTCAGCTAAAATGAAGTTTTGTCTCTGCCGCATGACCCGACATGACTCTCCATTTAACAACCCGTCTGACCCTCAAGCTTCCTAAACAATAACTGAAGTCAAAGTATATGAGGGACTATTTTCAAACATGCAACTTTACACTTCTCTGGAGGGAATGTCATGAAGAATCCTTTGCTAAACAAAAAGCACATTTTTAAATTTTGTGAATTTAATTCTTTTTTTTTTTTCTTAGCGAAGCTTAGCTTTTTGATTCATTTTAAGAAATTATATATGAAATGTATATTAATCCAATTAAGTAAAAAATAATATTATTTTTATTATTAATAAATATTATTATAAATAAATATTAATAAATGTTATTAATAATATGAATATATATATATATATATATATATACAGTATATGTGTGTGTGTGTGTGTGTGTGTGTTTAGTAAATTAGCATTTTAAAACACCAGTGTATTAAGAACTATGAAATAAAAAGTTCTCTGTGCAACTTCTCCTGTGGAAATAGGGCTATAAATCACATTCTAACTGGAACCTTTTATGGAGCATTCTAAGCCGCTTCAGTAAGAAAACATCTGCTAAGCACATAAGTATAAAGCAAATGTTTCAAACTCACTGGAATAAAATAAGGCTACCGTTCCAACATGAACATAGGGCTTTCTCACTGAGGTGAGGGGTTAAAGTCAGAGTGAACAGTGCTTTCCGCAGTTACTTAAAGCTCATGAGTCACCACTCAGTCCAGTCAGAACCTCTCACACACCCTGGCAAGGCTGCATGGTTGCTGTGGAAACCAAACACTTCCAAACAGCTCAGCTGAATGTACGAGTCAGTCTGCATTAACCGAGTGATGGACGCTTACAGGAACTCATGAGGGCTACTGTAACCCTGGGACACAAATAATTCTATCTCCTTTTGCTGACTTCCCCCATGTGTATAACCACAAAGCTTATGAAATGAATATGACCACAAACCTTATAAAATGAATGAGAATGACTCATATTGGCTTTCACTAAACTCTCAACTTGTCTGGCATCATTCAGTGAAGGCGCATCTTCAGCCTTGATATCTATTTGTCTTTGAACCACACCCTTTTGGGATCAACAAATCTCTTGCCTAAACCAACGCACTGACTAAGTCTACTACCATAGAGACAGCAAGATAAACAATAGATTATAATAACAATCACTGTGACTCAACGACAACTACATAACAACGCTTCTTAATAAACTATAAGCATCTACAAACTTTTTTTTTAGTGGTGTTGAATAGTTTGAGATGGTTCCTCTGTGGAGTTTGGATGTTTTTAAAGTACTCGGATATGAGGGAGTTCAAGTGCAAAGGACAAAAGCATGATAATTAAGTTACTAGATTTTATGATGCGTAGTTGTTGTTTCTTAGTTTTATTGCGAGGATCTTTTCTCTTACATAATGTGATTAGTTATTGCCAAACTATGTTTGAGAATAAATACAGCAATTTACAAAAAATTAAAATTGACAAAATATTACATTTAATATTGAAGACTGACAATATCATTTATCAACCAATATTCAACATTTTTAGATTACTTTTGCTGTCATCTACCGCTTACTTGAAGTTAATCTTCAACACTTTTAAATGTAATCTTTAGCAAATCTCAAAATTATTATTTATTTTTCATACTTTACATTATAATTAGGGTTAAAATTCATTTTAACCGGTTAACTGACCGTAAGAATTTTAACAGATTAATACAATCAGTTAAACGGCAAGAATCCTGAAAAAAATGTATCATGGTTTCCACAAAAATATTAAGCAGCAAAAGCTGCTTTAAACATTGATAATAATAAATATTACATTGATAATAATATTAACATAATAAAATGTTAATATGAGCAAAATTCTGAAAATTCCGCCTTGCAATCACAGGAATAAATTACATTTGAAAATATATTAAAACCATTGATCTATAATAGAGAAAACAGTTATTTTAAATAGTTTACATTTAAATTAAAACAATTAAGGTTTAAAATTTTCATAGTATTACTGTATTATTGTTCAAATAAACTAAGCTTTGCTGAGCTCAAAGAGACTCGCCGACCCCAAACCACAAGGTTTAAAATCGCTGTCATAATACTGTACAATGTAGATTTGTTTTCCGTTTTAATTATTATAATTGAATTTTAAAATGCTTCAAACAGACTAAGCACTGAGCTGTCAGCCTTAGTGACAGGAGCAATAAGCAGATGTAAACTGCAGAAAACTGCCATCATGTTTCAGGTAAATTTAGCTGAGGACTAGGCTGAGAGCCCAGGGGTTGGCACCGTTCTGCATTTTAGAGTTAAACTTATCTCTTGGATGTGTGGAAGGAATTACAGGAAAAGAGGGCAAGTCCTCATATTAGCCAGTGTTTGCAGCTCTTCTGTGTCACTGATTTATGATCTGTAAGCCGCACCATTTAGAAACTAAACCTGGTGGAATTTTTGTAGGTTCCTGTGTGGAATGAGTCATGGTAATTGCTACTGCTGACTCCAGACTTGGATTTACTTACTGCAATAGCACTGGCTTACAGTTGTAAAGGGTTTGTTCGTCCAAAAATTAACAAAAATCAATGGAGATTTTAAACTTAAAAAAGTGCAAATTAAGTCATATTGTTTTAGAATGACACGCATGACGTGTCAACCATGATCTGCACACATACCTGGCCTTCAGTTCCTTGTAGTCCTCTCGCACCTTGCTGAGCTCCAGTTGCAGTCGGGCTCGTTCTTTGGCCACCGAGTCCAGAGTCTTCCTAGCGTCTGCCAGCTCAGCCTCATACGCCGCTTTCATGCCGCTCAGCTCGCGGCTGATCTCCGTCTCCGACTCTGTGATGCGCATACGCAGACCTGCGTTCTCCACCTCTAGAGAGCGCACCTTATCGATGTAGACCGCCAGTCGGTCGTTCAGGTTGCATAGATCTTCTTTCTCCTGCAGCCGAGTGATACGGTTGGGAGAAAGAACGGTGGTTGTCCCTCCGCGGGTGTTTCGTTTCTGACCTGGAGTCTCCATAGCTGACTGGAACGGCTGCTGCTAGCCTGAAACTGTACAGGGAATAGAATAGAATAGAATAGAATGGGAGAGACATATTTCAGAGGTGATACGGTGAGGAATATTTTACAGTCACAGTCCAACAGTTTGAAACTGATATGCAATATATTTATGGTAACAAAAAAATTAATATATGCAAATTATAAACTCCAGCCCTCCTTTCCGTTCCAACCATCCCTCTCCTTCACTTTGTGTCTTACTGTTTCTGCCACGCCCAACCTCTGATCACATTCAAGTATATTCAGCACAAACTGCCCCAGAATAAGCATTTAGTTCAAATCTCTAACACGTTCACTTCTAAATAGACTAATCTGGTTTAGATCTAAACGTCAGACTGGTTTAGAATGCATTCACTGTAACTTACCTTGGATAAGATAGACACAAATTTTGACACACTTTAAACACAACCAGCACAGACACGCATGTCAAAGTCCCATCCACAGGAGCTCTGATCACATGTTTGTTTTGGAACATGAAGTAATTCCAAACATTACATTGTGCTTAGACGGCACATGTGACACTCCCCCTAGACACAATTACAGGAGTGACCTATCTTTTACTGTGCAATGCTAAAAAAAAAAAGCTATGGAAAAACACTAATTAAAAATATATTTGGGCCCTGAGCATTCACAGTTTGCAGTACTGCTAGTCAAAATGCCTGAATCACTGACCTGGTAAAGTTAAGAGAGAGTTTGGGTTACTGAAGGCTTCTGCGGCTGCTGTGTCCCGTTGAAACTCTGCAGAGAAAGTGTCTGGTCTGACTCACACTCTTAGTCTCTGGCAGAAACTCACGCCTCTCAGGGACGAGAGAGGAGGAGAAGCAGAAGAGCAAGTGAGGGAAAGGGGGGCGGAGCTAGTGAAGAAGACCCACACAAGGGAATAGAGCTTTTACTGTATTTCACATTGTCACAGAAAAATCTCGGCGTATCATTTTATTATATAATCTGTAACTTGTGAGATAAGCAATCTAAATGACAGTAAATTAAATCCCTTCCTTTCTAATAGCTAATCCACAGCAAAACAAAATCAAATCAAATATATAATAAAATAAAATAATGTCTGACCCAAAGCCAATAAAAAATTCAAACTACAAAAAAAAAATTTGTTAATTATAATAAAATATTTAAATAAATAAATTAAATAAGTAAAAAATTGAATCGATATTTTCACATAATTAATTAAAGTTAGTCCATAGAGTTCTCCAAAGATCTACTTATCCAAACATATGAACCAAGGAAAATACGTCCATCCTAGAAACCCAGAATACATCCATTTGCTGTTGCATGAAGTTTTAAATGGGAAAGTCACAGAAAACAGCCTTATATTAAAAACTCTGCCTGGTATTTATTTCGGAGGGGTGGACATACTAAAAATTATCCAATCAGGTGTCTTAGTAAAAGGAGAGAGAGAGAGAGCGAGAGCGAGAGAGAGATGAGAGTGGGTTAGATGAATCCTTTATGGGAAGGAAGCCTGTGCTTCAATTCACTTAAACACCACTAACTAGTCACCTTTCATCAACTCTTTGGTGCATATTAGGGTTCAGGATCAAACCTGCACATCAATGTTATTCACCCTCAGAAAAAAGGTACGAAAGCTGTCACTGGGGCAGTATCTTTTCAAAAGGTACAAATATGTTCCATTTAGGTACTAATATGCACCTTTAAGGTACTTATATGCACCTTTAGTGGTAAATAAGGTACAAAGGTGTACCGGCCCGGTGACAGATTTCGTACCTTTTTTCTGAGAGTATTGTTAACTAAAACTATTTAAAATCCTTTTTGTTAATTGAAATGAAGCTGAAGTAAAATACTAATATTAGATCAAATTAAACTAACTAAAATAAAATAAGTTTAAGGTGAATTACTAAATTACTAAAACTGAAATAAATATAAATTAAGGCTAAATAGAAATACTGAAAAAAGGAATAAAAATGACAAACGCACATAACAAAATTACTAAAACTTAAACTAAAATTTAAATGAAAACTGAAAATATAAAAATAAAAGCTAATCCAAAATATTAATATATACTATAAATAATACTAAAATAACACTTCTGCACAGTCCTAACATGTGAATGTACCGTCAGTATGCATATTACAAAATGTATATCTATGCATACTAATAATTTAGGGTCCTATTTATTTGTGCACAAAAACTCTTCTAGAAACAGCATCGTGAGACAAGATGGCATGAGAGACAGCAAAAAAGAAAAGAAAAAAAGCAGACAATCCTGGCACAAGCGCATGGGCAGATCAGTGGAAAAGTCCCAGCAGATGCCAGAACACAGAGAGCTGTGTAAATCTGCAGGATGAGCCTGTCTGTTCTGCACTTTCTTTTCTCCTGTTGTCTCTCTTTCTCTGCCATCCTCGTCGCATTATTACACACAACCACCGCATTCCAATATAACAATGAGATTCCCCAGGGTAAATGTCTCTCCATCCCGAGTGCTATCTCAAAAATCTGTGGGAACTGCTGGGAAGTCATGACACAAGTATACCCAGATAAAATCTGCAGACTTTGATGCAGTTTTGTTAGGGAAAACCTGCAGATTTTTGTGGAATTCTGTTGAGATCTGCTGGTGAGGGTCTCAAGAACATGACTTGGGAGGTCAAAGGGTGGAGATTTAGGACACATTTAGCAAATTACAAGACATGACAGGTTTCATCCAGAATGTTTTCACAACATGGAATTCAGACACACTCACTTGGGTCGCATTACACTACTAAAACCTTGTTAAAATTACATAGCATTCATATAATTTTCAGATTATTTTAAAAAGTCATCAAGGACATTGTGATTACCTGTAACGTTAAATCACAATATTACATAACACACACACCATACACTTTCTACTGCGCTCCAAATGACTAAATCGGGTCTAAAGAAGAGAACACCCTGGAATCAACTAGGATATATTTGTGTAAAATTACAGGTTGTTAAAACTGATGAGTCATGCATTGAGAATGAACATTGAAATCATTCTATTCATAAGCACCCCACAAAATACCATTGCTATGGACTAGAGTAACCACCGCAGAAGATGAAATGTTTGAGCAAAAACAGTTAGGGAAATAGTGACTCACTGTTGCCGAATCCCAAGATCAGGAAATGTTTGCATGCGTTCAATGATCCACCATACGCTGCCGTCTGGCATGGGCCATAGCAGTGCAGATGGACTGTACAGCGCCCTCTACCGACCACTCAATAGAAACGCAGTTTTCAGAGTTCATTCTCTGACAAAAAACTAGCATGGTGACCAAATACAAGATAAGCCAAAAATACAGGAATTCATACCGTTATTGTCACTTGCGCTATTGTTCTTCCAACTACATTAAATAAATATTGGATTTGCTTTCAGTGTTTACACTACATGCTATTACTATTATCTTATTATACTTGTTATCTACTACTTATTATTATCAACGCTAAAAAAAACAGTTGGGCTGCTTATCATTTTTGTGGAAACCGTGATACATTTTTTAGGATTTTTTAATTGAATAGAAAGTTCAAAAGAACAGCATTTATTTGAAATAGCTAGAACCTTTCTGTAACGACGTCTTTAATACACTTTGTCAATTTAATACATCTCAGCTGAATTTTTAAAAGTATTAAATTCTTTAATAAATAAATAAATAAATTACTGACCCCAAATTTTTCACCGGTAATGTACATGTAAAAAAATAAAATAGATAGGCCTATAATAATTAATTTTGGTTCCCATATTTAATTTACTTAATGTAGCTAATTAAGTACATAAATGAATAAATACATATACTGGCACAGTCATGTGACTAGAGGGGTCCTCTTTGTGATACTATTTTGCTCTTTTCATTGGTTTCTGGTCATACTAACTTTATTTGGTTGACAAAAAAAAAAAAGAATTACTATTAATATTTTACCGCAAAACTGCATTTATCCTTATGGTTTAGTATTCTAGTGACCTCTGCTGCTGACGACGAAGAGTCTCACTCAAGACTCCACCAGCTTCTCAGGTTCACTGAACTACCAAGTCTCTCCAGCCGGTGGCAGCATTAACACAGACAGTGCCACTGAATTGTTTTGAAACTCTCGTTACTCTCAAACGCAATCACTAAAAGAAAATGTTTAGAAAGAAATGGCATATTGCAAACGAACAGCGTAAAAAAAATACAGGACACTTCCATCCAATACGCCTCTGTCATGATGATACATGATAATGAACATTTATTTTACCATAATTACAAGTATACTTCATCACCTGACAGAGGCAGTCCACCTGCTCATTTATAGAGTTCACTGTTCTTCAATAATTACTCTCGTTCAATACATCCACTACTGTTCAGTGTTTCCATCTTGTTTTATAATAGTTTTAATTGTGATTGTGTGGTAGAATAAAGCTTTGAAATGTCTCTGAAACCCAAAAAGTTAATTTATTATTTTTTATTTTTATTTATTTTTTCCCAAGTAGAGATGGTAATGATGGGTGTTCAAACTGAAAAGTTATGCCCGGGGACCCGTTTCTGTGTGTTTAACCTCAGATATTTTAGACTTATGGGAAAATAGAATCAGAACATTTAAACTGAACTCCTTTATTGCTTTTTAAAAAGACCAAGGTTGAACAACCAACAAGCCACTTCACCCATCATTGATGAGAGCAGGTTTTCTCCACACAGATGCAACACATGTGTAATAAGGTTTGATAAATAAAGGGTGTTAGGGAGGAAAGGCCTTGCATTGTGCTTTATTTGTTGTCAAAAGGAACATGCACATAAATGATGGTTCACACAGCCTTGAGCATTCAAGGATACACAAATAGACAGGCATGACCACACACTGTCTATTAACAGCCAGAACAGAGCTTTTCCGGTGCCACCAGACTGATGTCTCTGAGACATTCCATGTGAAGCAGAGGAAAATTCACTGTGGGTGTGTTTGATTAGAAAAACGGTAAGTAAATGTGACAAATATTGAATAATTTGACACTTAGTTCATCCATTCATGATCAGTGTCTGTAAATCCAACTATTCTCAGATGGTCTTAACTGTCTGAAAGTGGGCATGGGCTTGATGTGGATGAATAGAAGTTTAATTGTCAGGAATGTGGGATTTCTGTCGACATGGGAGGTTTTAATCACAGGCTCTGTTCTTGTCTGGACCAGCCTTTCAAGTTCTAATTATGCTTGCCTTTGAGTTCCCATCACTGAAAATTCTACTGCAGATTTAAGGGTGGAAATACATTAACAAATAATGGATCAAACAAAACAAATGAACTTTTGTGTTTCATGTTTCTAAATGATCCTCAGTAAGAAATGTTGTTGAGTCATGTTCCAAGAGGAGGCTTAGCTTAGATAACTATTTTGTCTTCTTTCAACCTTTGCTTGGAACAGCTTAATCGTGTTTGTCTAACAACTGACAACATTAAAATAAAATACTCTTTTGTTGTTGTTGTTGTGCAATTTTAATACTTTGAAATATCCTTTGGAAAAATGGAAAAGCTACATTATTAGAAGCATTTTACATACAGTTTTGTAATATTGTCATACTTTATATATTTGTGACTTTCTTAGAGAAACGTGATGCTCCTCGGGGCCGAGAAATGATTCATATTTGTGTTCATTATTGTGACCCATGGCACAGTGTCTCCACCTCAATAGTGCTTAAAGCTTCCTTTCATTCATTTTTTATCCTTTCTTCTGGTTCATGTGATCCAGTGTTCTCCACTCTCCCTCACCATCTTTTTACATGTTCTGTAAGCAGTAGATGATAGAAAACCCCCCTTTTTTCTTGATGACTTCATCACTTGAATAGGACACAGTAGAAACATGATGACCTACACTCAAAAAACCCAATCGGGCCCACTGTATGTAATATTATATGAGCTGTATGATTTGTTGTTGTTTTTATTTACATTTCAGGAAGTGTGGTATTTATTAGGGATGCACCATTATAAAATTCTGTCCGACAGAGTCAAGATGATAATTATTTTCATGTTATGGCTGATAAACCAAAATATGGCCATACTGCTGTTATTAAAATTATATATTATTGTCTCTAAATAAATAATTCCGTTTTCATTTTAAGTTTAAAGTTTCAGTTATTTTGTTGTGTATTTTTTTTAATCTATACAGTTTTTATTCATTTTATTTCATTTTTATTTCGTATTTAGTACATCAGGTTAAACTAAATAAAAATGAGAGCAACTAGCTGAAATAAAATAAGTTTACGTTTTGATGTTTTATTTTGCTTCAGTTAATATTTATTTTATTTCAAGTAGCCTAACAAAAATGTTTTTTATGGTTTAAGTTTAGCTAACTATAATAACCTTTTTTTTTTTTTTTTTGATAGAAGTCTCTTATGTTCGCCAAGGCTGCAGTTATTTGATCAAAAATACAGTACTGCTATAAATCAGTAATAATTCTGAAATATTATTGCAATTTAAATAACTGTTTTATATTTTAATATAGGATGGTGCCAATGTGTGTGGCTGTCTGTCTGTCTGTCTGGGGCTCCGTTTGTGTTTTGTTGTTAGCTTGTTTAACTTTTTAATTCAACACATTTCAGCATTATTTGGAATGTAATTTATTCCTGTGAATTTTCAGCTGCCATTAAACTTCTGGTGTTGTTCGGTCATTTTAGACCGGAAATTTTTTTTTTCGAAAATTTAAAATCACGACTTCATCCTAATGGTACGAAACTCGATGACTTAATGCCAGTCGCTATGAGATCACACACACGCACACACACACACACACAAAAAGTGGACTTGATTCGAAAAAGCTAAATGGTCGTACAAAAATACAGTCATGGCCAAAAGTTTTGACAGTGACATAAATTTTGTGTTTTGCGAAGTTTGCTGCTTAAGCTGTTGTGGTGTTCATTCACATTGTTTCTAGATTATTGTGTAGAGTGATCAGATGCATTTTAAATCATTGCTAAAAGCTTCATTGGCCAAAAAATGAACTTTTCACAAAAAAACAAATTTCAGTGTTTTTTGATCCTGACACAAAATGACCAGCTAACATTAATTGACTAATCATATCAGCAGCACGGGTGAAAATGTGAATGAGTACTAGTCAAGTGAAATCACTCGACTGTTTGGGACATCTGGAAAATCAATTGTTCAGAGAAGAAAAGCTGAACGCTATCATGAGTCCTGTGTTGTGCCAACAGTGAAGCATTCTGAGGCCATCCATGTGTGGGGTTGCTTTTCAACCAAGGGAGTGGACTCTCTCATAATTCTGCCCAAAAACTCTGCCATGAATAAAGAATGGAATCAAAATGTCCTGCAAGAGCAACTTTTTCCAACGAACCATGAGCCATTTGGTGATGATCCGTGCATTTTCCAGCATGATGGAGCACCATGTCACAAAGCAAGAGTGATAAAGAAGTGGCTCGAAGATCATTATATTAAAATTTTGGATCTGTGGCCAGGCAACTCCCCGGATCTCAATCCCATAGAGAACCTGTGGTCAGTCCTCAAAAGGCGAGTGGACAAGCAGAAGCCCACAAATTGTGATCAACTCCGAGAACTAATACGGCAAGAATGGATCGCCATCAGTCAGGGTTTGGCCCAGAAGCTAATATCCAGCATGCCAGAGAGAATTGCAAAGGTTCTGAAGAACAAGGGTCAACAATGTAAACAATGACTCATTACATTTTTTTGCCAATAAAAACCTTTAAAACTTATGATATGCTTATCATTGTTTTTCAGTATACCATAGAAACATGTGGAAAAATAATCTACAAATACTGAAGCAGCAAACTTTGCAAAACACCAAATTTATGTCACTGCCAAAGCTTTTGGCCATGACTGTAGTCACATTTGTGTTGCTCGCGGTCAAAAATGACCGTCACTGGAAATGAATGGGAAATACTTAAAAATACGCAAATACAGAGAATTTTTTGTGTGTGCAATCTACAAATCATTCACGATGCAGACAAAAGTGCACAGCAATGAAGGGGTGAAAATAAATTATATCCATTGTATCTTAATAATAATAAAATATTTTCTTCCAGGTTATTTCACATCAGATCTTCAGCTGATCTACAATCCAACAACCAAGTGTGCTCCATCTATCATGAACTCTAGCACTGAAGCTCCATTCACACACCCCACAGACTGCACTGAGGTTCAGGTCCCCAGTCAGGTGTTCATGGCCATTGCTGTGGCCAGTCTAAGTGAGAACCTCTTGGTGATCGTGGCCGTCATCAAAAACAGGAATCTTCACTCCCCTATGTACTGCTTCATCTGCAACCTGGCCGTGTTTAACACCATCTCCAGCCTCTGCAAGGCCTTGGAAAACATCCTGCTGCTGTTTAAAGAGGCCGGACACCTGAACTCCCTTGGTCGTTTTGAGCTGAGTATAGATGACATCATGGACTCTCTACTCTGCATGTGCTTCCTGGGCTCCATCTTCAGCATCCTCACCATAGCCGTGGATCGCTACATCAGCATATTCTACGCACTGCGCTATCACACGCTCATGACCATGCGTCGCGTGGTGGTTACTTTGTCCGCTATCTGGGTGTTGTGTGGCACCAGCGGAGTGCTCATGATCGGGTTCTCCGAGGCCACCACAGTGAAAATCTTCTTCATTGTGCTCTTCTTCACAGCTCTGCTCCTCATTCTCTTGCTCTATGTACATATGTTCCTGTTAGCGCGCCACCACGCCAACAGGATTGCGTCTATGCCAGGCGATCAGGCACACCACAGACAAAGTGGCTTGAGGGGGGCGCTGACACTCACCATCTTGATTGGGGTGTTTGTGGCCTGCTGGGCTCCTTTCTCTCTTCATCTGCTGATTATGATGATTTGCCCAGAGAACCCCTACTGTGAGTGCTACCGCTCGCTCTTCCAGCTGCACGTAGTGCTACTGGTGAGTCATGCAGTCATTGATCCGGCCATTTATGCTTTCCGTAGCACAGAGCTGCGCAACACCTACAAGAAAATGTTCCTGTGCTCAGCTTCAAGCATCTTTAAAGAATGTGTCTGAATGAGAAGTGTGTGTCCCAGCAGCAAGTGCTTCACACTACTGAAGGATAAAGTATAGAACTGCAACTTTTTCATAGATTCAATTCACAGGTACTGAAAGACCACAACATTTTTTTGAAAACAACTATCCAATAACACTCGGTTCATTAACATGAGTTAATGCATTAGGAATTATAAAGTACAGTAACCATAAACAATTATTGCAACAATGTTAATTTGAGAATTTTTATCAATTTGTTAATAATATGTTTGTTCACAGTACATTAATCTGTGTTAATTTATCATTTAACTTGAAATAAAAAAAAAAAATTAGTCTATGTGGAATATAAAACCTAGACTATTAAATTCTCGGTAACACTTTACAATAAGTTTTGATTCATTAACATTAGTTAAATTAATTTGTTAACACAATACATTAGATAAATAACGTTAACTAATAGGACCTTATTGTAAAATGTTACCAGTTCTGTAAAAAAAAAAACATTAGTCATTGAACTAAAAATGAACAATGTCAATAAATTGAATTTTATTGTAAAGTGTAACAAAATCTTTTAGAGTTAAAGGGGTGGTTGACTGCGAATTCACTTTTTTAACATTAGTTAGTGTGTAATGTTGCTGTTTGAGCATAAACAATATCTGCAAAGTTACGAAGCTGAAAGTTCAATGCAAACGGAGATATCGTCTTTTAAAATTCTGGAAGTTTAATGCCTACAAAAACGGCTGGTAGGGACTACAACAAGTTACTTCCCGGGTTCGTGACGTAACAAACCCAGATAAACCCCGCTCTCGGGAAAAGGCAGCAAAGGGGGCGAGGCCTGCACTGCTTTAGAGAAGAGGAAGAGAAAACTAGAGGTGCACGTAAAAATCTATTCATATATGAATCGCGATTCTGTCTTCTAACGATTCTAATGGATTCACAAGTTTCAAAATCAATGTTCTAAAGCAGCGGTTCTTAATACTGTTCCTCAGTATTCTCTCTCTCTCTCTCTGCATCTCTCTCTCATTCAGCTCAGCTCCAACAATGAACTGCTCCAATTATACACTTATTTTCACATAGCTATGAGAAGCGTTAAACATGGACACGTATGCAGTTGCCGTACTGTATTAAAGCTTTAATCAAGATAAAACCCTATATTAAAATCTAACATAAGCAGTAGCATTTACAAATAACACCATATCTAAAAGTATGAGACAACAACAAACAAAAAACATAGGCGCTGAGGTGAGGGGTGGGACGTTTAGACGCGCACTAGAGGCGGTTTAGCCAATCACAAAACACTGGGCTAGCTAACCAATCAGAGCCCATCGCCTATTTCTGAGGGCGGGGCTTCATAAAAGCAGGAAATGATCAGCGCGTTTCTCAGAGAAGGGACAGAGCGGTGTGGAATAAAGGTAAATTATGTGAAAAATAATGTGTTTTTTTTACACGTTAGACTGCACCCCATAAACACAGTCAGGCCTAGAAAAAAAACAGTGAACCACCCCTTTAAATGCAGGAAATGATGTACTTGTCCATTAACACAGTAGCTTATTAAATGGCCTGTAATTTATCATAGTATAGAAATCATAATAATCAAGTGCAATTGTATGAAGAAGGTTTTTAATTCCACTAAAAAATTAAAAATCAGAAAACTAGAACAAACATGTCAACCATTTACATGCATATATTACATACACCGTATATTTGCATAACACACAATTCTAAATTGAATTTTCATGCTTTTCTAAATTCAAGAAAATGTATTTTTATTATGAAAAAATACAAAAGTAATAAAATGTCTTTACTATATTTTTGTGCATGACTTTTAACAATGACGCAAAACAATAATTGTCTGCAAATTTCTACAAAGAAATGTATAATTTCATTACAGTTAAATTACACAAATATTTTGTACATGCATACTGATGTACAGTATTGAGGTACATATATTGTAAGACTTTTATGGTTTCCCAGATGTACTACAATATTATTCACAACAGTCTGTATGATTCTATACTGTTTCTATACTGCATACATGTTTGCATTATTATTATTATATTATTATTTTGTTATATGTCTGCTTATGGTTGAGTTTCTGTCCTCTGTGTTTTCCTTTCATAAAAAAAGAAAGAATCTGAAAACGAGCACATTTCTACTCTATACATATTAATATTAAAGCTGTTTTTGTGCACAAAATGCATTGACCTGACGAATGTCCCCTGCTAAGGAAGATGTAATTCTTATAATAAATACAGTACATATAACAAAATGTCACATTATGAACACTTCAGTATTTTACAACAACACAACATGAAACATCCACTGCAACATCAAAACATTTCACATGATGAGGTACATGGAAAAGCGTGTACAAATTTTATATACTGTCCCCAATTAAGAGGTTTAGGCATTTTACCTCCTCCACTGCAATTATGCACCAATCCATCTATCTATACACACCATTCATCCATCAGTCCGTCCCTTCAGGTTCTTTCAGGAATCCTGTTCAATATTTGCTGACCAGGTTCCAGAGACTGCGTAGTCCATCGTAGCAGAAGATCTCTTTAAATGTCTTTCTCATCTCTTGGCTCCTGAGCGCATAGATCAGTAGGTCAATCACAGAGTTACACATGATGAGTATCAGGTATAAGTTAAAGTGTGACATGAAGCAGACGCAGTAAATGTTCCGTAGGCAGGAGATCATAAGGATGAGATGGAGAAAAAATGGCGCCCAGCATACGATGAAGATGCCTAGTAGTACAGTGAGGGTGACGGCACCCTTCATGCTAGCTCTCTGCCTGATGTTGACATTATAGCCTGGTAATGCCGCCATGCTTTTAACATGCGAACAAGCCAGCAGGAACATGTGGCTGTAGAGCGATGCCATCAGCAGCAGCATGGCAAAGAACATGGCCACCAGGCACACCACCACAGGCTTTGTGTCAGAGTATGATAGAGATGATCCCACAACCTGTGGAGAAAGTCCAGATGCTGCCGATGAGAATCGATGAGATCATTATATTATGGTAGCGAAGAGCATAGAAGATAGTCACATAGCGATCCACTGCGATCGCTAACAGACTCCACATAGACGCCACCACAGAGATACAGATGAGAGAATCGAAGACGTTATCCATCTGACGGATGAAGTGATCCTCAATCACCAAACTCCTGTTTGCCAGCAGGTGGATGACTATTGTCTCCCATGCGTTGGATACACTCACTAACATGTCAGCCACTGCTAGGCTGCAAACGAAGAAGTACATGGGCGAGTGGAGGTTCTTGTTCTTCACGATGGCAAGGATGACCAGCATGTTTTCAAGCAGGCTGATGAGGCCCAGTGTAAGGAAGACCTCAGGTGCAATGTGCACCTGCTCACAGGCTGAAGCACTAGACTTGGACCTGCTTGACTCATCACTGTGGTTTGAGTGACTCAAAGACGAGTTTGGAGAAAGAGTGGGCCACTCCGATGAGTTCATGTCCTGATGTGGTATGGACTCAACTGAATGGACGCTCAGGGTCTGGTAACAGGTGATGTTAGATACATGATGCTGCATCCATGTACGTCTGCTGTAAAGAAAGAGAGTTGTTGTAAGAAATGTTTAGAAGCATTGCGACCAACATCTTTTGTTTTTACAATAAAACTGTTTAAACGATAGAGATAAATTGCAGAATAAAAAATTTCACACTGTACAAACTCATGAAAACCGCTCCAAGTTCATCTATCATGCTTTCAGTGTCCGACATACAGACCCATATATAGGCTTCCCACTGTAAACGAACAAAATCTCACAATTTTGAGTTTATTTCTTTTTAAAATTTTGAGTTAACATTTTGAGTCAGACTACAAAAATGACAAAAAGCCCCATAAAAGAAGTCTGTACGAGTCCTATTGACTAGTGATCCTCAACCTTTTTAATTCCAAGACCCTCATTGTCCACGACAAAATATTAAAGACTGTATATGTTTTTTCTCAGAATTGTGAGTTTAGCCTATAGCTTGCAATTCTTTCTTTCTTTCTTACGTCAGAATTGTGAGGTAAAAAGTTGCAATTATCTTTATATTTTTTAAATTATAAAGCAGAAATGTTTCCATTAAAGCCTTCCGATTGCCTAAACAAATAATCTAACCACAGCTCACATACATTATTTATTTTACTGTTTACTTGAGCTGTCACAGAGATCGACATGATATCTCAGGAGAGTTATTTCAGTGATATCTTTGAAGTAGCAGGATCTTTTCTGCATACCTTTCCATAAAAAAGAACTTAACACTCCAAAGAGAAAGGAAAACTTGAAATCGCATCATATGACCCCTTTAAATACCTACACATTATGCTTAAGATACACAATACAGCTTGAGCATGCAGCACTGTTATTGACAGCAATGTCTGCTCTAAACATTTGGAAAAGGAAACATTAAGACCTTCCTTATCCCTCCGATATGCTGGATGAGGCCAATCACTGCCGTGTGTCACTTCGCACTTACATGACTAGAGGTAGTACAATGGAGGTCAGCATCGAGTCAAGAACACTATAAGTGTGTCCTGCTGTGCGGAGGTGGATAACTTTATGTAGACATCCTTCCTATTAATGGGGTGATGGCAGCCTAGTAGTTCCTGCTCAGGGGGTTCTCACATTCATTCTTTTAGATTTTATTCTGGTAGGAATCTCATTGTAACTGACCATTCAACTTGCAAGATTGGCCATGCAATTACTTTACTGGAAGTCACACAACTTGGCAACCTACTTGTCTGCAGCGCAATACCACAAGTGAATTCCAGTCACCTACTGAGTAAGGAAACATACTTTGCTCATAATGGTACCAGTCAATCTACTAAAATCTGTCTTTGTCCCTGAAATGTTCCAGATATTTGCCTGTAATGTTTTTTTCAGAAGCCTATAAGCGGAAATGTCATTCCCCCTTCAGCTGTTTAAATGTGAAATGGGTTTTGTAGGCTTATTTATAGAATTTTTTTAACAACCATTATTATGTCTCTAGAATGAAAATGCTTGATCAAACAATTTCTGAGGCCAGATCAATATTAGCCTATACGAGGATTTCTAATATAGAATCACTGAAAGAGATCATGTTTGGTCAAGGGCTAGACTTAGACTATGTCAATGAATCATCTTTATGGAGTATTGAGGCTATTGCAAGATATATCCTAAGCTAGAACATGTAGTATGGGAATACTATTCAACAACCATTCTGTATCTGATAGGCACCACAAAAAAAACAAAACAAAACCTGAATATGATGAAATATTAGAGAAACTAATACATACTTAAAGTATCCCACATTCAGCCCACCTGATGAGCTGTGCTCAGCACTTTAACCATGAAAGGTTGTGCTTGTTTATTAAAAGTGAACCAAACCAGGAAAAAAATGAAATGGTTAAAATGTAATTCAACAATAAGATGAATAAGATCTGTTTTATCATAATCTCTGTTGGTTTGTGTCTCAGTGTTTTGTTCTAAGCATCTTGTCACGTCTTCTCATTAAAATCCCCTTCTTCTTAAAATTAAGCTTTCTAAATCTCCTAATACATGTTGTTTTTCATCGTTTTAATCCATGAAATCACAGCTTATTGGACTCAAAACAGTGGGTGAATCAAAGCAGTTCCCCAATTAAAAATCATATCACCGTTATTGAAAAAAATTATATCGCGATACATATTGATATTGAATTATTGTCCAGCCCTAAATAGTCCTTACAAGTGACATATTGATTTTAAAGTGCTTTGGTGGCATTAAAGACGCTTGTTGTTTCATTCTCTGATAGGTGTCCATTGATTATTGCACCCCTTCATGTCAATTCACCACAGTAACTAATCTAAAATAGAAACGGACATACCGACACACATGCATGCACACACACGCATATGTGTATACAAGCACACAAACACACAGAATCCTAAATGAGACAGAAATCATCCATCTCTCAACCATCTTTGACTCTAGATGTCTCTATTTCAGGTTGTCAGACGTGACACTGAACATTAGGTCAGAAGACACATCCTGTGGGAAGCTTGTTATGAAAAACTGACTCAATATGATCAGCCCTCACCCAGACAGATTGTTTCTTACCATTTTTCTTAGCCACTCCAAGGGTCAAAAGTTACTTTATGCACTCAGAAAGAGAGCATATTTAAAAGATATGAAAAATACAAGCATTTGAGAGAGAGAGAGAGAGAGAGAGAGATAGCTAGATAGATAGATAGATAGATAGATAGATTCAAAGACATTACTCACAAGACCTGAGCATCAATATTCAGGAGACGGTCTGCCTCTGTATTCGATAAGCCACACTTAGTGAGTGGATTTGTCAAATACAGTAGAATATGCTCAAACACTCCTAATGATCTATGACAGCTGATTTGGATTATAAAAAGCAGCCCCTTGGTGAGTTAAATTTTGACAAGGATATAAGTGGTGTTATAAATCACAGCTGCCCTCTGTAATAATTCTCACAAGCAGGTGTGCAGTTCAAATGCCTCCAGAGTCACACCTCGGGAATAAACTAAAAGTGCTATTTAAATGATTTGCACAGAATTTGTGTGCAACAAAAGGAAGTATGCAGTTTTATGCAGCTATTATTCATTTAATTAGGCTATATAAATTTAACAGACCACACATATCGTGCTAGTCTCTTGAACTCTTGCTGAGGTGGGAAAAATTGTTGCAAGAAATGACATGCTGTATGTGCATACTTCTTTATATAGTCAGTTAAAATTAAAAATAAATCAAAACACAAAAGTCTATGTAATAACAACAAAAAGTACAACAACAATATATTGTCTGACATCAAATGAAATGGATAAAGCAATAAAACAACAAATGAAATGACAACATAATGACTGAAAAGGCTATAGCAAATAAAATTAGTAATATATGATACCTCCCAAAAAATGAAAGAAGTAGAAGCAAAATAAAATTTACTCACATTGCTAAGCATCGCTGGAAGTGGCTAATCGCGTGTTTAGAAGGTGAATGATCTAATGCAAGAGCTGTGTGCAGGCTGCGGTTGAATCGCAGCACGCGCTCATATAGCTCAACGCGCGCTCCACCCCCGTGAGCCGTGCTCCGTCCCGGGCAGCGTTGCTGGTTGTTGCGCTACCGACCGAGCATCTTAAATCTTGACCTTAGGGATATTTTATTCCCCAGTCATGTCAGTGCTAAAAAAAATAGAGAACGAAAATAAATCAGTTTATGTAACAGTACGCTGCATTAAAACTGGCACTTATAGCCTGTTCGAATAATAAATGTAGGCTACACTCATTACGTTCGTTTTCATGTTTCGCTACAGGATTTTGGCAGTTTGAAACAAATAGCTACCGGTATTGGAGAGCATTTTCGATTGTATTGTTTGAATTAATGGCAGCTCCGGAACACCTGGGCACTTCCGGTCTGCTTAGAAGGTTGAGCTGATGTCCAGAACTTATTATCTGAGCTCAGTCGAGCGGATCGAAACTCAAAACAGGAAAGGAGCTCCAATGGAGCTGATTAATGAGAAAATCAGAAGGAAGTGCCCTGTGCAGTGTGAAGGAAAACATGGAAACGAACACCTTACGTATATAGGCACTTTCAATGAATAGGTTACTGGAGTTCGATTTATATTTTTAAAGCATTAGTGGCACATATGCTTTACGCTTATGCTTGATATTGGTAGAACTATTAGACTTAAACTAATATATAAATTAACCAAGCATGAAAAAGTTCAAGGAATATTCCCATATTTTTATTTTGATAATGTAAAACGCTCTCGGTTACTCACGTAACCTCGGTTCCCTGAGATGAGGGAACGAGACATTGCTATGGGAAATACCCTTTTCTCCAAATACTACTGAAGCCTTATTGAATCACGCCAGTGAAACTGGCCAATGGCGTTCAAGCGCGCGAAATATGAGGGGCTCCCACTCTATATAAAGCAGCGCTTGTACGTCATCTATTCAGAATCTTGACTGAAGCAACTTGGCATTCTAAGATCCTGAGCTAGGTGACACGGCAATAAGAGCAATGTCTCGTTCCCTCATCTCAGGGAACCGAGGTTACGTGAGTAACCGAGAGCGTTCCCTTTCGATTCGGTCACTCTACATAGCTATGGGAACGTATAAAATCCCGCTGTGTTACAGCAATGGAGCCTGGCTCGACTAAGTATGTCAAGTTTCACATACGGAACCGTAATGAGAGCGGCAATGATATTGGCGCTCTTGTTAAACAGCTCAGGTCTACAGGACCTAGTCGAAACCATGTAAAAGTCAAGGGGGGCGCGGCAACTAGACGATGCCGCGTCACACCAGGGGCGGAGTTAACACCGGTGAAACAGAGATTGTGAAATGGCTGCGTCTCCGACGCCATCACATATAGATTAGTTGAAGTTTGTTTAATTTCAATGAAATTATGTGTTATGATGCAACGGCCGTACCGGTGCTCAAATAAGCAGAGTATGATGGTGATCATGTCCTAAAAGATGTGATGAACAATATCATAACAATGTGATAAGCTGATAGGGACAGCATTGAATTAGTGGTACGTCAATACATGGGGTGTATACGACCTAGTCGAAACCACTGAGGCAAGCAGCTCAGAGAGATATGAGCTCAGATCATAACAGTGCTGCTCGCACTGACAGCACATGCGAGGCAAGCGACGACACATCTAGGTTATAAAACCTCGCGAAAGTGCTGGGTGACGACCAGCCTGCTGCCATGCAAATGTCCTGAATAGATATGCCATTTGCCCAGGCCCACGAGGACGCGAGTCCGTGGGCCCGAACTCCTATAGGACATTTCACGCAATTGCGTTGACGATCCAGTGTGCCAGCCTTTGTTTGGACACAGGCAGGCCTATTGTGTGCCCTCCAAAGCAAACAAAATAGCTGGTCCGAGAGCCTGAACTGTCTACAGCGCTTGGTATAAATGCGCACCGCACGTACAGGGCACAGCAAAAGTGTATTAAGCAGCTCCGGCCCGGCCAGTGTTTCCGGACGGAAAGCAGATAGTGTTATGACCTGCGCTTTAAATGGAGTCGAAAGCACTTTAGGCACATAACCCTTCCTAGGTTTTAAGTTGAGTCTGCAATCACCTGGCCCGAACTCAATACACGAGTTGTCAACTGACAGCGCCTGCAGGTCCCCAACTCGCTTAACAGAGGCCAGCGCGAGCAGGAGCGCTGTCATGAGAGAGAGCGCACGCAAGCTCGCTGATTGTATGGCCTCGAACAGGCTTTTTTTTTTCATCCACTCCCAGGGGAGACTGTGTCAGTGAATAAAACAGTGGGCAGTGAGTGTTCTCTGCTGATGCGAAGAGATCCACCTCCGCCCTGCCGAATACACTCCAAATCATATTGATTGTCAAAGGGTGTAATCTCCACTCTCCGTGGATTACCCCGCCCCTCGACAGTAAATCCGCGCCATTATTCAGGCGTCCGGGGACATGTACTGCCCGGATGGAGAGGAGTTATCGATTTGCCCACAGAAGAAGGTCTCTTGCCAGCTGCAGTAGCGGCCGCGAGCTCACGCCCCTTTGGTGATTTATAAACGCTACCACTGACATGCTGTCCGAAATGATGAGAACGTGATGGTGGAGAATGTCTGGGAGAAGCACTCGAGTGCTAGGTGTACAGCACGGAGCTCCAGACAGTTTAGTCATATCGCGCCAAGGGGTCAGCACATCCCAGCAGTCGCGCGTCACTTTGATGCGCAAGGTGCCCGTGCGACATGCGCTCTGTGGCATCCGGCCCTTTAGCCAGAGCTGAAGTGGTCGCATATGTAGGAGCCCTAGCCCTGTGCACACTGTCGAGGTGGCGCATCATTGCACACATCTGGCCGAGCGTCCTCTGAAAGCATTTCAGCGGGGGAGAGTTGCGAGAGAGCTGATCAGTTTTTGTGAGCGCTCCTCCGACAGACACGCTCGCATATTGATTGAATTCAGCTCTACTCCTAAAAAGGAGATGTTCTGGCTCGGTACCAGCATGCTCTTTTGCATATTCACAGTCAGCCCTAAGCTCTGAAGATGAGCGAGGAGTCTGAGCTTGTTGGTGAGCAGCGCGCTTTCTGATTGGGCTAAGACTAGCCAATCGTCGAGATAGTTCAGGATGCGCATTCCGCTCTGCTTCAGAGAGAGCAGCATCCATGCATTTCGTAAACGTACGAGGGGCCAGGGATAAACCGAAGGGTAGGACCGTGAATTGGTACGCTATCCCCTCGAATGTAAATCTCAGGAAACGCCTGTGGCGAGGGGCTACCTGAATGTGAAAATAAGCATCCTTTAAATCCACAGAGATAAACCAATCTCTCGGTCTGATGTGTGAGAGGATTTGTCTCAGCGTAATCATTTTAAACGAGCGCTTCGAAAGCGAGCGATTCAGCGGTCTCAGGTCCAAGATTGGGCGGAGTCCACCATCTTTGGTACCAGAAAATAGCGACTGGGAGCGGGAACGCGCAGGAGGGTTCGTGCCGGCGTGCTTTGGCAGGAAGTGGTTATTAGCCTTCGACTGTTTCTGCGCTTCAACGAAGCGCTCCGTGAACGTCTCTACCGCTGCTCCGAAGAGACCTGAGGGATTCACGGGAGCGTCCAGAAGGGCCGTTTTTTCAGAGTCCTTTAACTCGGTCAGAGTAAGCCACAGGTGACGATCTAGCACCACAAGATTCCCCATGTTGCGGCCGATCATTCGAGCTGTCACCTTCGTCGCTCTGAGGGCCAGATCCGTGGCGCGTCAGAGCTCTTTGAACACTTCAGGGTCCGGCCCGGGTTGTGCACTCGACTGGTGAGCGGTGCGTTCCACGACTTGGTTATCTCATTGTGCACCTCGGGGAAAAGGGGGCCGGGCCTCCGTGGGGTGTCCTTTTGTCTGCTAGGGGCACTGTCTCCACTGTCTGGAGGTTGTGTATTTCCAGCGGTCTCAGGCCCAAGATTAGGCGGAGTCCACCATCTTTGGTACCAGAAAATACCGACTGCAGAAGCCGCTAAGAACTGAAGCGTGTAGCCGTTCTTTATTGATTTCATAACCCACTCTGATACCCCTGGCAGTGCCTGCCACGCTTCTGTGAACTGTGACAGCGGGCGAGGCGGACTGCACACCGTGAGGGATAACTCGCCGTTGGGGGGCGGGGAGTTTAATACCACATGAGTGTGAGAGTGAGTGATGGGGGAGAGGGAAGTGAGAGGAGGAAAATTGCCCTGATATTGAGGTGTGTTTTGTATATCACTCCAAACCGAGCTCATCAACTGCCTTGGACAGGACACTAAGGAGCTCGACATCGCGTCGTTGCCGTGGGGCACATTGTAATCCAGCGGGCTGTTAGACTACTCCTCTCTCGCAGACGCTGCCACCGAAATGGCTTCATCCTCCTCTTCAGTGCCCTCCACGGCACCGAAGGACACCACATCTTGAGCGATGGGGGAGGGGCGGAGAACAGTCACCTGACCCTGACAGATCCGCATCAGAAGCTCGCGGCACTTTCCTCCTTGGCTCGAAAGAGGCTGCAGAGAAAGAGCGCGGCAGGGCTAGTTGGGCGAGTTCATCGCCTGGGACAATGGCCACGTGGAGCTTGAGAGTCCGGAGGCTCATATCTGCGCAGTGGGGGCAGTCCGACCCCCCAAGCGCCGCCTCTGCATGGGCGTGACCCAGGCAGAAGACGCACGACTTGTGGTCATCAGAGAGTTCGATTGGCTCTGTGCAGGAGAGGCAATCGCGAGTCATCCTTGTTTCCGAAGCTCACCGGAACACAGCAGGGGAAGAGAAGGCGTGTCCGCTGCAGCGTGTAGATCACGGTGAGTAGTCTTGTTGATAGGCTTCTTGCTTCTCGTAGAAGGTTGGCTGAAGAAAAAGATTCTGAATAGATGACGTACAAGAGCTGCTTTATATAGAGTGGGAGCCCCTCATATTTCGTGCGCTGGAACGCCATTGGCCAGTTTCACTGCCGTGATTCAATAAGGCTTCAGTAGTATTTGGAGGAAAAGGTAATTCCCATAGCAATGTAGAGTGACCGAATCGAAAGGGAACAGGTATAATATGATGAACCCAACTTGAGAAATCAGGTTTATTCAGTGGCGTAGCAAGTCAGCCCCAGGCCCATATGCAAAAAAATATTTGTATACATTAACTTCACGCAATAGGCCTATAACCTGATTTTATTATCGTAATTTTTAATTTATTCTTAAAATATTATGACGTTAATCTTATTTTTCAACATATTACTAAAATGCTGCCGTAGGCTATTTGTACTGCATGTAAACACAATCTTGGCACAGAAGCCCAAAAAACAAAAACAAACAAACAATAAATAAATAAAATACTAAGGAGATATTTGAATTATTTATTAATGAACTAGTATTTTACAAGATGTCACAAGATATCACAAGATGAAGTTGACGATCCTGACTCGCCATCTCCTTCGCGGATTCGCGCCTTTAGAGAGAAATACATCTTTACGGATTAGCCTACTGTTGTGTTTAAACTGACGGAATGCTAATACCTTCCTTGGGCCAGATGTGTGTGGATCTTACAGGGGGCTCCCCGAGCTGGAAACCTTGAGATGCCTGGTGTGACCATGGCTGTACTGGTTCTGGTCATGGGACTGGGGAACTGACTCCTTGTGCTGCTCCTGCTTTAGGCTCCGTTGCCCACGGACCTCTTGTTGGTGTAAGAGGGATGGGCACTTTCTGCAATCTACTAGCATGCCAGCGTGAGCCGTCACTTAACAGAAATGTGGCGGATCCTAGCTGACGGACCACTTGGTGAGGTTCAGACCAAAACGATGCCATTTTACTGCTACGGTGAGGTCTGCGGACTCTCACCCAGTCCAGTGCCTTGATGTTAGTATGCCTGACCTTGTGTCTCTTATCGAAGTTATCCTTCATTCGCCCCTGGTTTGTAGTTACGGCCACTTTGACTGCTGCTTGGTGGGCAGTTAGTATTGTTGCTGACAAGCCCTGTGTTCTGAGCCTGTCTAGGGGCAATTCCATCTCCCGGCCGAGCATGAGCAGAACAGGTGAAGCCTGAGTGGTGCTGTGCTGGCTAGCCCTGTAGTGCAACAGGGTTTTATTAAGTGCCATTTGAAATGAGTACCCCTGGACCAGATGCGCCCGAATCCCATTCCTAAGGCTCTGATTAAACCTTTCCACCCCACCGTTTGCCTGGGGATGGTAGAGTGCGGCACGAATATGCTTAATTCCCTTATTGCTGAGGAAGGTGGAGAATTATGCAGAAATGAACTGGGGCCCGTTGTCAGTAGTTATGGCCCGTGGCACGAGGCATGCCCCAACAAGCAAACAGACTGTCCAGTATCTGCGTGATAGTCTGTGATGTAACTGTCCCTGCCGGTACTACCTCAGGCCATTTAGAATTGAGATTGTAGATGACAACTAGAAAGAGCTGATGAGGAGGAACTCCATGGCCATGAATTTCCCCACAGATGTCTAACTGTAGGTGCTCCCATGGACATGAAGGCCATGGGACTGGCTGCAAAGGGGTTGGGGCTGGTTGTCCAGTCTTTCCACTAAGGAGACACGGTTCACAGTCCCTGACCAGCCCCTCAATATCCTGGTCTATGCCCGGCCACCAGACCAGGTCCCGGCATCTTTGCTTAAATTTTACGATGCCCAAATGACCCTTGTGCGCCATTGATAGGACACGTGCACGCAAGCTGCTTGGCACTACTGTACAGAGAGCCCTGGAAACACATACATCACCCCAACATGATAGTTCATTCCACGCGCTGGCCACCCTGAGCGTATGTAGGTGCGGAGTGTTGTTAACATGGAGTCATGCTCAGATTCCTTCTGCAGCTCTTCCAAGGAGACAGCAGATTGTAAAGGTGCATGGAGCATCTGGATGAACTCTGGCTCCACATCATAGCTGCTTGGTGAGGCTGCTGGTGCGGGTGCGGTAATGGACAGAGATAAGGGATCACATTGTCCCTCCCTGGTGTGAATTTCAGCTGGTAATCGTACTGTCTCAAGCGCTCACCCCATCTGTGCAGGCGCAGGGGTTTATGACCCGAGCCAGAAGCTGACAGAAGCGTGGTCAGCACCTGATGGTCTGTGTGGAGGGTGAAACGCCGCCTGTAAAGATAGAGGTGCCATCTCTCAGTGGCCCAGACACAGGCAAGGGCTTCGCGTTCACCGACAGAGTAGCGCTGTTCCGTGGGGGTCAGGGCCCTGGAAGCAAATGCTACAGGCCTTTCAACACCGTCCTGCACCTGTGAGAGAACCGCACCCAGTGCTTGTGTGGAGGCATCCCAGGTGATGATTGTCGGACTGTCTGGGTCAAAGTGAGCTAGAATGGGTGGTGTGGTAAGCTGGGATTTTAGCATTTGGACAGCCTCAGAGCATTCTGCAGTCCAGTTCCATGACTCATCTTTCTTTAGTAATTGACGGAGGGGTGCTGTGGTTCGGGAGTACTGAGGCAGAAAACGAAGGTAGTAGGCTGTCATGCCCAAAAACGAGGCTACCTGGGAAGTGGAGGAGGGTTCTGGGATTCGGTGAATAGCCTCGATATTTGACCGGAGAGGGGCGATGCCTCTGGGCATGAGACGAAACCCCACAAAATCAATGGCTGAGATGGCGAACGTGCATTTCTCTGCATTCAGTGTAAGATTATGCTCCATGAGGGCACTAGCCACCCTATTGAGACGGTCATTATGTGTCTGGATATCTGCTACATGCACTACTATGCCATCCAAGAAAATGGCAACTCCAGGAATACCAGCCAAGATGGTGGTCATCACCTTTTGAAAGCAGCTGGGGGCGGAGCTCAAGCCAAACGGTATGCGTGTATACTGATATACCCCAGTGTTTGTGACAAACGCTGTGAGGTTTCTGCTGGAAGGATGGAGTGGCACCTGCAAGTAACCTTGGCGCAGGTCCAGCTTAGTAAATACCGTCGACCCATAGAAGTGGGTGGTCAGCTCCTCAGCCGTGGGTAAAGGGTACTTGTCGGGAATAACGGCCTTATTGACAGAGCGCAAGTCCACACAGACTCCCCCAGACTTTTTCCTAGCAATGACCAGGTTGGAGATCCAGGAGGTAGCATTGACTGGTTCGATCACTCCCATAGCCAGCATCATTTGGAGCTCCGCCGTCACTTCATCCCACAAGGCGAGAGGAATCCTGCACAGGGGCTGAATGACCGGTGACACCTCTGGATCCACCAGAGGCCTGTGGGTGAAAGCTGTGAGGCAGCCGAGTCCGTCAAACAGCGACGGCCATCTCTGTTGCCAGGTAGGGGTGACGTGGTGAATGTCTGAGCCCTTGTCATCTCGCAGCGTGAATCCTAAGCATGTGAAAAGATCCAGTCCCAGGAGGTTGGCACCCCGCTCAGTAATATAGAAGGGAAATGATGGCAGGTGTTTGGAGCCATAGCGGACTGGAACATGAAGAACACCCAGCATAGTGATCTTAGAGCTGTCGTAACCACAGAGGGATGTGCAGGGCTGCTGCAGTGTCAGATGGGAAAAGAACTTGTGGTATGTACTAGCATTGAGCAGAGATGCCGCTGCACCCGTATCCATCAACAGCGGAAGGCTCACCTCGCCGAGAAGCACAGTACATGTCCTAAAAGCTGTTTGGCCCGCTGATACATGTCTGATTTCAGTGCAGTCATTAGAGGCAAACGGTTGTCGCTTCTGTGATGCTTGCGTAGCAGGTGCTGATCGGCATACTTTAGCGAAGTGATTTTTTTTAAGGCAATTCCTGCATGTCTGTCCCTGTGCAGGACAATTTTGGGCCCTAACACAATATCCCTTCAATAAACTGATCATGGACGATCTGATCTTGAAGAGTCCCATAATTGCATGGGCGTGCCATGTCTCGCAGATTAGTTACATAGTTTTGCACGGACTCACCCGGACGCTGCAGCCATTTACGTAGCTCGTATCAGCGGAGCAGTACTCGTTTTTGGCCTGTGAAGTGGTTAACGAGGAGAGCGACCGCTTCCTCGTAAGTTTCTGCATGTCCGAGGGCACGATATATTCTCTGTCCCTCCGCCCCGAGACAGTGGCGAAGCAGGGCTATCTTTCTCCGGTCGGAAATGTCAGTGTAATCCATGGCCTCGAGATATACTGTCCCAGCTAACAATTTTTGGTTCCCAGAATGTTCCCTGTTGGTTAGCCAGGAAAGTTTCTTAACGTAAATAGAACATTCCCTTTAGGTTAGGGGAACGTTCCCAGAACGTTCTCGGTAGGTTATCCACATAATGATGACCTTTCACCTGACGATCTCATCCGGGACGATCCCTTAAGTTCAGACACCTTTAATTTAGCGCACTACCAGGATGCCTTCATAACGTCCGCGGTTGCCGGTAAGTGCAGTTCACAGCGGAGCGGTGTGCTTGTATACTTATATTATTAAATTATTATTATTTTACAAGAACGGCGTGAAGAGAGCATGCACAGCTGTTGTTTATATTGCTGTTTGTAGCCTGTGGAAGTAAGGTTAGCTGCAGCAAGGGGCTATAATATTTTTGTTCAATATTTTCCTAATGATAAGTTTATGATCTGTTTATAAAGGCTACTACGAGCACCTTTCCCCATTTTTATCACAGAATAAGGCAGGAAATATATTTTATAGTTTCTATAGGCTACTAAATGATATGTCAATCATTACTGCATTATTCATATAGTTTATTTATTACCTGGAGATAACTTGAAAGTGTTGCTGTCTTTAAAACAAAAAAGGTCATATCTAATAAAAAACTGAAACTCTTTTTATAAATACTACTACTAATAATAATAATAGATAATATTTTCACTAGTAACAAAACTATAATTCTAATTATCATAATAGGCTATATCAAGTTCACAGACTACACAAATTGTGTGTACAAAAGTGTGTAAATAATAGCCAAATCATACTTGCAGTACACCAGTTGCAAGAAGAAGAAGAAGCATTTTCACAAATGAATTTCATATTTTGGTAAATCTCCAACTCTCACATGAGCTCGAATTTCACCTTGACAGATCCTGACCTAGTCTGATGCATCATTTCTCAATATCTCGGGCAGGTTTGTAAAAGCTTTGTGTGTTCACACTAGGCGTTCATCCTTGCCATGAGTAAGATCAGACTGAGCAGTCTTTGGACTGGGAGGTCAATGCACTTGAAAGCCAAAGGTCTGAGTGTCAATATCCCTGCAGGAAGGACTTTTTGTTTCAAAGTTTCCTCGTCACAACCAACCAGCTCTGTCAGTAGAGATTTGCGCACAGTGTAATGAAGACTGATTAGACCTGAATTAAGTTCTTCAACCAATCACTATTGATGTATTATGCCTGATTTGGTGTATAGGGGAGACCGGGGGTAACATTTTTGACATTTTTCTTCATAACTCACAGAACTACTTGAAATACACTAGTTATCTTTTGATACAAGAAACAAATATAGGTGCACTAATTAATACAATTGATATATTTTCACTAATAAGGACAAGACAATAATATTACAGGGGTCATATGATGCGATTTCAATTTTTCCTTTCTCTTTGAAGTGTTACAAGCTCTTGGTGCATAAAGAAGATCTGTAAAGTTGCAAAGACTAAAGTCTCAAATCCAAAGATATATTCTTTATAAAAGTTAAAGGGGTCCTATTATGCTCTTTTACAAAGTCTTGATTTTGTTTTGGGGGTGTACTAGAACAGGCTCTCATACTAGGTTGTTCGAAAAACACATTATTTTTCACATATTTTACATTATTGCAACACCTGTCTCCCCAGTCTGGCATGAATGGCTCGAATAGTTGCTGTATCAAATGAAGGCCCGCCTTCTGAAATACGAAATGTGCTGTGATTGGTTAGCTGGGCCAGTGTGTGTTGTGATTGGCACCACTCGGCGCCTGGTCGGGAAATGTCATGCCCCTTACCATAGCCGCCTGCTGCGAGCTTCAGTGTAAATATTGCGTCAAAATCAAATAAATCTGAGCACGATTTAAACCCGGATGATGGTAACCACTCTAAGTTTGTCTGCCTTGGGAAAGCTAGCGTGTCTCCATTTGACCCAAAGTTGGGTTGAAACAACCCAGCATTTTTTAGAGTGTATGACCCCTTTGAATTAAATGCAAGAAGTCAGAGTGTTTGGGGGCAATTGTAAGACTAAAAAAAAAGTCATATTAACCTACTGTATCTCAAATAAAATCTTACCTCAAAGTAATCACTTTAGTCAAGAACAGTCTTTAAACAAAATTTAATGAAATGTTACAAGATAAAAGTATTAACAGAATAACTCAATGAAATCATGTGGATATAATATTCATTTCATTTTTTTTTTAAGATTTAAAAGCAACACATTGTTTATGGTGTAACACTAATAATTTTTAAATGTAGTTTTACATTTAAATATGTTCATTTTCTAACAGAAAAATATATTAACACAGACAAACAAGGTGCTTACACTGGGCCATGTGGCTCGGGGGCAATAGTAACACAATGTTACAATGCCCCCAATGATGCAGCCATGATAAAATCTTGTATGCAAGCTAGCCACGCCTATATTAGCATAGGTTGTTCATATTAATTTTTTATCAATATCCTAGGGATAAAATGTACGAAAGTTTAAATTCGCAGCCAGCTAGACTTTAGACAGCAGAAGAAAAATACTGTACATCCAAAAGTAACTTTCATACCACAAAATCAGTATTTTGTTAAAAACTTCTGCTGAGGTGTAATGATTGTGCTCCTTTTTCACAGGCAGAGAGAGAATCCTACTGAGCATGTGCAGATTAAGTGTCATCACTCTAGCTTGTTTCTGAATGGAGGAATTGAGTATGTTATACAATTGCCCCCTGTTACAACTGTCCACGAGCTCCCCTATATATCGATGAGCAGCGTTTATTTATTCAGCACAAGTACTTCCTCATCTCACATTTAACACTTAGATTATGGCATTTGATTCATTCATATGACATATTTAACATGGTGACCCCTTCAAAGTGATCACCCGGAGCTGTTGCTTAGTGACCCTATTCATCCACATAAGAATGTTTTAATCTGCCTATAAATAGTCACAAGTAGTGAGTCTCTTCATGTCTCATTTCACACTAATGGTCATTGGTCATGAGATATCGATCATGAGATGTGATTTGAGGCCCACAGGCTAAAAGAGAAATGACCGGAACACTAATGCTGCCCAACATTTGAACAGCACTGCATATGGACATTTGCCCTGATATTTTTAAGTCAAACTAAATGAATGATGACATTTTATGAAATTGCCATTATCTTTTTTTTTTTTGGTTTCCACTGTTTGTCTAATCCTCTTAATTTTCTTTGAATTTAGTTTTGTGATTTGACTCAGGGGACCACTTTCTTTCATATTATCTGACAAGATGACAAGAAGACTTTTTAATCATCTTGGTTGCATAAAAAAGAAATAAATAAACAAAACACACTGGGCTAGCTAATCAATCAGAGCCCATCGCCTATTTCTGAGGGCGGGGCTTCATAAAAACAGGAAAAGATCAGCCCGTTTCTCAGAGAAGGGACAGAGTGGTGTGGAATAAAGGTAAATTATGTGAAAAATAATGTGTGTTTTTTTTTTAAACGAAGCATTAACACTTGTTAGACTGCACCCCATAAACACAATCAAGCCTAGAAAAAAAAACAGTGAACCACCCCTTTAAAACAAAGGAAGACAAAAGCCAGTTGTTGATTCATTTAAAAGTCCAACTTGATGAAGGTAGCCTAATTGTTTAGGAAGAGACCTAGATGATTGGAGGGAGAAGGCAGCATTGGTCATAAAGGACATTACTACAGTACAGTATGTCATGTTGCAGGCTTTACCAATATCCACAAAGGATTACTGATTGCTCCTCTGAGCCTATAGGAAATCAAACAAACAATTCTGAAATAATAAAATCATAAAGAAGGCTTCAACTGACCTGTCCTGATCTGTGCAGAGGCCATCATTTGCACAGAGAACATTCACAGAGAGAAAATAAAAGGTTTTTGAATGGAGAGGACTTGTCAGCTCTAAAACCAGAGTGATCAGAGGAAGACCCGGCCTAAGATAGGCTATGATTCACTGAATTCCCATTTTTAGTACAAAACATCAGTCATTGAGATACAACAAAGTGAAGAGTGCATAGAAGTACACTATCAGTCGAAGAGTTTAGTCTAGGCTGGATAAACACAAAAACAGAGGAACCACCTTCTTTAATTAATTGCTAAAATGTTTTTTTTTATTTTATTATTTTTTATCATTATTAATGGAAATAGCTATAAAGGTTGAATAATCGTTGAAAATATGAATGAATAATGAATTATATAAAATTGTTTTTGTTTTAAATATATATTTTTCACTGTTTTCACATTCCAGACATTAGCTTAAATTAAACCGCTGGCTTTACTCTGCTATTTGAGTTTATAGAGAACTACAGTACAACTCGGATCCGCGTTTCCCCCATTTTACCTCCATCTAGTGGAGACAAAACATAACTGCAGATTTATACATCATTTCCAGTTTAACGTTAAATTTCCAGTTTTATTATTATATAATAATAAATATTTATTATTATATAATAATAATAAAAAGAATAAAAAGAAAGAAAAAAAAGAATAAAATCCAGAGGGATTTAGGATAGCGTAAAATAGGATTATGATAATAATAATAATAATAATAATAATAATAATAATAATACAATAAAATATATCTTTGAATTTTCTTTTTTATTGTTATATTTTTAATGCTTTATTTAGTAACATAACTCACCCAACAAATGCAAAAATATATTGTAAAAATAGATACAAAATTATAACAACAGGCTTTTTGAATTCCTTGAACCTAAACTGAGCGCTCATAACTGACCTCCAAATGACTACACTTCCCATAATGCCGCGCGCAGCCGCTCCATGTGGATGTGTCTGGAGAACGTGCGTGTACATGACATGTGTCTGCTGAGGTACGGGCTACGGAGCGCTGCGAGGACTCTCCTTAAACCCACAGCAGACCTTCGAGAAGTGAATGTAAGTTTCCACGCTGTTTCTAACAAACTACTTCTAACTATTTCTACCAGCTGATACATTTGGTGTTGTTTTAGCTGTTCTGGCTGTGAATGATCCTGTAGGGCTGGCAAAGCAGAGTGTGTTGAAGTTCGGGGCCCTGTTAACTTGAGCTCTAGTGATTTTAGTTCTGCAAACGTCTGTCTGTCCTCTAAAACAACCCCAGTGTCATACATAGAAGACCAACATATAGGCATAATGCTTAAAGTTGGGAGCAAACTGATGTTACTTCATAAATATAACATGTCAGGAATTTAGCCCTGAACTTCTGGTGGATTAAATGTGTTGAAACTCTTGTGACTGAACAAATCTCTATTCATATAACTTAATGTTATGAAACGAACCAAAGCGCCGCGAATTAGTTTTTCAGCTTAACGTTAGATGCTTGGTCTTTTTCTTAGAAGTTGAGAAAGATGTCAAAATTGTACTGAAAGCCTTATACATTTTAAGGACTATAGAAGTTTTAAGGGAATATTCTCAAAACTACAAAAATTAAAAACAGATAAATAGTCAAATTTAGCTGACTGGTTAAAACTAACCTAATTAATCTCTGGAAATCCAGTAACGTTACTTTGTCTTTAACCGGATCAGTTTGTTGGTTGACAGAGAGCCATGACCCTCATCTAACCTGACCGATGGCATGCGTTTATCATGCTCAACCTGTGACTTTTGAATCATTACTAATGTCTAACTAACAATAATCATATATAGTTAACTTTCAAACTTATAATAACATGTTTTCAGTTACATAGCAATAACCTAAAGCAGATTTTTTTTTTCTTCATTAAAAAAAAAAAAAACTAAATAAAATAGATTTTATCTTCATCAAAGTAGCTACACTTTGACTAGATTACAGCTTGAGCTTGAAGGACTTCCCACGTATCCTTGGCACTAGTTGGCTGCTGTTACGTCATTATTCAGCTCTTACAAAATAATAATAATTTGTAAAATTATTGTTATTATTTTCCAAATGTTATATATATTTAGTATGTGTATTATGGCTGGGCGATCGACGATGTCTCGTAAGTCTCGCGATGTCGATGTCAACAGTCAGGTAACACACGATTATCAACATCGGGAAAAAATGATAAACCAAAAAAAAAACTAAATAAAATAGATTTTATCTTCATCAAAGTAGCTACACTTTGACTAGATTACAGCTTGAGCTTGAAGGACTTCCCACGTATCCTTGGCACTAGTTGGGTGCTGTTACGTCATTATTATAAATTACTATATTACTATACATTACTATAAATTCTTAATTCATTTGCAACAAAACTATAAAATTGTTGCAAACGGCTGAAGACATTATAGTACTATATCTCAGCTCGCCCCTCAACATGCACGCGTTCGGAGATTCGGCAGCCCAACACTGAATATTACTTTGTGGGCGTTGTATTTTGATTAATACAAATATACATATACAAATACAAAAATTTAATTTAAATTACCCTGCTAAATAAATAAAGCCGTTATTTTCAGTGGTGGCTCGTCGAGGGAGGCAGGGGAGGCACAGCTGAGCTTCCCCATAATTTTGAGGTGGAAATGGGAGGAGGAGGATTTAATGTTAATAAAATTCACAATTCATTTCAGTGCGCATTTATTGTGATTTCAAAAGATTCAACTGCAAGAAGACGAAATAGAACTCACTTCTGCACTCGCGTGCTGTTTTCTGTGCTGCACACACACACAAAGCGCACGCACAAAAGCTGCCTCTTATATACGCGAACACTGGACTGAGCTCTCTCGCATTCTTACACATTCGAATGGACAAATACACACAGAATTATATCAAAATATCCCATAAATACAATCGGTTATGTCTTAAGTGACCGTAAAGAGCTGAGAAGGAAAACAAGGGTGTATTGGATCCGTGCATTGACAGCTGCTGCCGCCAGTCGTATTAATGTTAATTTAAAGAAGGAAAGAAAAGAAAATCCCTCACTGATCTTGACTGAATCACTTTTGTAACCTCAGTTTATATTTTATTTGCCAGTTGTTCGGCGCTGACTTCTGTAATGGCAACGTACATCTGTGTATGCGATTATTTTGGAGATGCGTTCCAATATAATTTATCCTTATTTAGGGTATAGGCCTATTCTATTTTGATCTGCAGTTTAATAAAAGTTAAACAGAAAAAATACAAAAAGTAGCACTGCATGTGTTTCTGAATATTTATTTAAACAGACTGCATAATGATGAAAAACCACAAACATGACAGGTTTGTGATGTTGCATATTTATTTAAAATACGCAAATTCCTTCAGCGCACATTTCAGTGCAAAATTTTTTACAGATTTTTTAAAACCATGTATACAATATAATTGTTTAATTAAGCTGATATATAGCACTATAAATTCTACTTTCAGCGCTGAGGAGTGTTGCGAAAAGAACCCTTGCAAGGGAGGCTAGCCTCCCTTCTGATATCAACCAATCATCAAAGAGACGTAAATTACGTGATATTAGTTTGAATGTCTTCTGCTGCGCTGATAATGTAAGTACTTATGATGAGTAGCGATATTAAATATTTGATCGCCAACAGATTTACCAAGCTGTCATTCAAACAGTATATATACAAATTTAGGGAAAACAGCCTAAGCTGGATATAGGCTACAGCAGTCGGCTTAATTAAATGGTGAAACAGGCAGCTCTCTTTTAACAAGTAGTGTGCCTCCTCTATTTTAAAACCCACGAGCCGCCACTGGTTATTTTTATTTAGTTAAAAACGGGCCAAAAGAGATCTGCGAACTAGTAGGCTACCAGAAATAAATAAATAAAACCTTAACGTTTTTGCTCAGAATTAGTTTTTAATCCCTGCTTGATTTTAGTCATACATGATAAATATCAAATAAATTATAGCTTGACTACAAGTTTAAAAACAACGCTGCAATTGTTATAATTAAGGAAATTAAACTTGCCATCATGAAATGTCTACACAGGCGATAATGCCAAAAAGAAAGAGAAACATCGGAAAATAGGCATATTTTATTCAAGACATTACTATATGATATCAACATGCATTTATCATTCTTACAATCACCGCCACAATGTCCAACTTCACCATGATGAACTTAAAATTGGGTTCTATTATTTTTCCTCAACAGTTCTCCTCACAAAACGAAATTCATTTCAAACACAAATTTGATAAGAACAGAGTGTAAATTATTAGCAACACCAAAATAACAGCAAAGCTAATGCTTTCTGTTAGTTTAAGCCCAAGAAAAGTAAAACCAAACTTTGTGGCAATAATGAAGACCAAACTGAACATGGTGCGTGTTCATGGTGCATGTCGGCAATGTTGTCTCGGCGGGGGCGGGGCGTGGTGGAGGTGGGGCTTACGTAGACGATATTATCGGATATCGCGATATTTTTAAAGGCGATTATCGATAAGATATTTTTGACATATCGCCCAGCCCTA
>NW_015658994.1:164191-169345 GCF_001515625.1 Sinocyclocheilus rhinocerous | reverse complement strand
ATATATATATATATATATATATATATATATATAAAACGTGTGTGTAAAATTGTTTAATTTGAAGTAACATTTTTAAAGTAATTCATACTTTTGTATTTTTTCAGACTAATCAGCAAGATGTTAATAATTTGGGTGTAATTTTTGTTTGACACCAACTTCTTTGTGTTGTCCAGGTCCTGTAGGTGGCGCTCTGTAGGTGGAGGAGGTGATGCAGCGGTTGTGGGCTCCAGTCACGGTGCGGCGCATGGTCCTGCTGCGCTCCGCGTACCTGGGTCACACCTGGGATAAGCGTGAGCTTCCTGTGACCGTCCAGACCTCACGCTGCTTCAGTTGCACTAATGTCATCAGGACGAAGGAGGGCCACAAAACGTCCACGGAGGAAGAAACACCATTAAACCCTCCGCAGAGTCTAGCTGGGACTGAGGGTCTTTATAAGGCTGATACGGGGTCTGCCCCTCAGAATAAGGGTGACGTCGACCCTCTGCAGGACAAGTCTATCGGGCTCTTTCAGAGATTTAAAAAGACGTTTAAACAGTATGGTAAAGTCATGGTGCCTGTGCACATCGTCACGTCCACTGTGTGGTTTGGGAGCTTTTATTATGCTGCAATGAAGTAAGTGAACATCAGCATTCTGCTCAGTAACGCACCCTTTGGCAATAAAAACAATGACAAGTGCCAAGTTCTATTTTAAAATGTTCTGTCTCTGTTTTGACTTGTCCAGCTTGTCAGTTCTTGTTCTGATTTTTTATTTTTTTTTCAGTCCTGTCAGTGTTTTATTTTGACATTGACGTTTTAAGAATTTAGGATTATTTATATATTTGAAGAGTTCCAATGCAAAAGGCTCTAAAAGCCATCTTGGTCAAAAATGAGATAACGATACTGAGTGAATGCTCTCCACACATCGTATATGTTCATCAAGTACTTTCACTTCAAATGCGCTAAATCCCAGCCTCAACCCATTCAGAAGTACCAGTTATTTACATAGAAACCTATACATAGTAGCCAGAAAGAAATGCTAATTTTTAAAGAAAAACGTCAGACGTACTTAAGAGGCTTTTGCATCTGAACTCTTCATTTAATTTAGTATTTTATTGATGTTTTACAAAGATGGCCTTTTGTAAGCATGGACCTTAAAAAGCCACATTTCTTAATTAAATGGACAGTTAATTAGGGATAATTCTGCTGATAAATTCTGTCGATAAATGGCCGATATTAAAATGATACACTATTTTCTCCATTAAATAAAAAATAAAACACTAAAAACTAAAATCAGTCATTTTAAAAGTTGCAGCTGAATATAGGCATCACAATATAAAAATGTACAGTATGAAAAGTGAATATTCATTTGCTAAAGATTACATTTAACTTATTAAATTATTAGTGCTTTTAAAGATTAACTTTAAGTGAATGTTAGATGACAACAGCTGTAATGTAAATGTTGAAATGAGTTAAAATCACAGTTAAGAAAAATAAAAAAAATCTGATAAGCAATATAGTAACAATATATTGTGCATTATAAAATTAATGTAGCTTTATGAATATGATGTATAATGTACTCATTATACATGTTGCTTTGTTGTCTTGTGGTACATAATGGGCTTTAAACGTTTTGAATTCAGTAAACTACATGAATCGAGGTGCTTCAAAGATCAAACCATACAGACTAAGTGTACTGGCATTAAGTGAGGCTGGCAGGGAGGTTGAGTTTTACCAGATAAAGTCCGTCTGAGCTTCAGCAGGTCAGACAGGCTTTAGCAGTGTCCTCTGGACAGTCAGCTACTGCTATACAAACAGCACTTGAAGGTTAAAAAAAGTAAATCGTCTGTCTCTTGTAAAGGTACATGAGTGACATGTTAATGTTCTGCGTTCTCCACAGTGGGGTGAATCTGGTCCCGTTTTTGGAGTTCATCGGTTTACCGGATTGGATGGTGGGAATATTGCGGGATTCCCAGGGTGGTTATGCACTCACAGCCTATGCAATGTATAAGGTATATAAACAAAACCTAAGAGTATTTGACATGGATTTAATATATATATATGATTAATCATTGTGTGCGTTATTGTATCACTTTGTCTATCACAGCTCGCTACTCCTGCACGGTACACTGTTACACTCGGTGGCACGTCCCTGTCTGTACAGTACCTCCGCAAACATGGATACCTTTCCACCCCTCCACCTGTTAAAGAGTACCTTCAAGACAAAATGGAGGAGACCAGGGAACGACTGACTGAAAAAATGGAGGAGACGAAAGAGAGGTTTTCAGAGAAGATGGAGGAAACCAAAGAACTGCTCTCAGAACGAATGGAGGAGACCAAAGACAAGTTTTCTGAGAAACTGCAGGAGACGAAAGACAAAATTACTTTTCGTAAGAAAGCCGACTAGGCTGCATGGCAATGGGAAGAGAATGTGGAATGTTTCACACAATCAATAATTGCTGTCACAGGGTATTTGGTGTTGACTTAAAGGGATAGTTCAGCTGAAAATGATTAACCTTCTCCTGCAGAACACAAAAGAAGATCTTTTGAAAAATGTTTTTTGTCCATATAATGCAAGTCAGTCGAGTCCAAATCAACTTTAGACCCCATTGACTCTTATTGTATTGACAAAAAAGTCTTCTGTGTTCATACAGGTTTAAAATGACATGAGGGTGAGTAAATGATGACAGAATTTTCATTTTTGGGTGAACTATCCCTTTAAGGAATGCTCACACACAAGAACTATCATCATGTCGAAATGGTTTCCATGCACTTAAATCTGCAAGTTGAGTGTTTTGGAGAGAAGCAAACTTGAACTAGCAATAATACTAGAATTATATTAAGCCAAAATCATGTTAATTGTGTTTGTGTGAATGTATTTTACTTCAACTGTTTTAAGTATTCAAAGTATTTCTACTTGGTTATCAAGTAATAATTAAATATCAGTATCTATTTGATATTTAGTTATTTTCCATTTTTTTTCCATATATGCGTTTGTTATTTGAGTTCTTGTGCATATTGCCTACAGTCATCTAGACTGTACAATGTCTTGAATTGCACTGTGTGGTCTGCTTAAAAACTCAGTGGCTAATTGATTGCCCACTCAAAATGCATTACTGTGCTGAAGCTGCTAGTTTTTTAGTCTAAACACAAATCACCTTAATATGCCAATGCTCGATAAGAGAATAATAAAAATGTTGATATGAAAACACGTACAGGATATTATTTGACCTAAAGTAAAAATTAAAGTATTAGAGACATCAGCAACTGGTACTTTTAGTTTATTAGTTAACTGCAGTTGGACAACAGCAGAAGTACAAGCATAAAAGTTTGACTATAACAGTGATTAGAGCAACATGTTGTTGTGATTACTTTTTCTGAAAATAAAAAAAGCATTACAGTAACAGACCTTATGCTTAAAACCTATTACACCAAATTGATTTAAATAGAAAATATGCACATGTGCATGTATATAAAATGTCCTCACACATGAACATATGGAGTAACATGAGCCGGGGGAAATGTAGAGCATAAAAGGCCTGATATTGTGTTGCTTTCTAATGCTGAATGTCTGTTTTCAGACACTCGATAAGCATCTGAATAAAACGAGTCTAAACTTTTTCGGTTTTGTTAGTTCTCTGTGCTTGTGCAAGAAAGAAAAGCTTCAAAAGCATCTCGGTACATTGCTCAAAAGGTCACTGCTGTTAGTCAGGTGCTTGTAGTCAAAATGGCATCGCTATGTACATTATCTTCAGGTATATAACTATAGACATGCGAATACAAGCTACTGTACAGTGGAGCACCAGCACATAAATATCTGCAATTTAAAATCTTTTTTTGCTCCTATACACCACATACACAAGAATGTCTGAAATACAGTATATAACAAAAATAAGAATGTTAAAACTACATCTCTCATTTGGTTCATTATTAAACTTGCCAAGACAGGAAGCACAACACAGGGTGGCATGAAAAGTCATGTACATGTTGGGATTAAAATGAACACTGTTGTTTTAAGCAAGACTGTCATATCACGATCCCGCAGCGTTTTTGTCAGTGAGTGGGAGTCTGGCACTGGTAACTACATATTCCACGTTTCCATACACTGGATTCTTATTTAGAACTAGTTAAAATTAAAATGGTTTTCTACATAAGCCTGTTTCCACCACTGGGGGGGAAAAAAAGTAATTGTGACTTTTTTTTTTTTTTAAATTGCGAGGTATAAACTCAGAATTCTGACTTTTTTAAAAAAAAAATTTCACATAATTCTAAATTTACACCTTGCAGTTTTTTTTTTTAATGTCAGAATTCTTAGCTTACATATTTCTCTTCCATCAAGGAATAATAATAATAATCAATTTAAAAAAAAACTTTTCATTCCTTGGCAGAAAAAAAACTGACACTTTATCTCATAAATCTAACTTCTTTTCTGGCAATTGTGCATTAAAGCAGCACTATGTACCTTTTGGCGCTCTAGCGGTTAATAAACAGAACCGCACACATCCCGCGGAAGAACATTCTAACCGGAGCTACTTCTCTAAGTTTATGTCTATGGCGATTCACGCAGGTATGTGTTACTCCGCAGCGGTGACGACCCGACCAGGCTATAATAGTCCAAATATAAGTACTTATTATAAGTGTACCGTAGTGATTCGGAATAAGACAAAAACGCGGTTCGGAAGATGAAATCATGATGTGCTCGCTCATTATATACATTTAGCAAATTTTGAACACAGACAAAGTTACATAGTGCTGCTTTTCTGACTTTTTTTCACATAATTGCTCAGAATTGTGAGATATAAGCTCAGAATTGCTAGAAAAAAAATCTGAATTGTGAGAAATATTTTTCATCTTGTGGTGGAAACAGGTTTTCATAATTTTCTGATTAAAAACTAGTTGAATAAATTCCTTTGTGTGCATGTGTGTATATTTGTGCCTTTTGTTGTTGGGGCAGTGTTTAAAGAAACATCCTAATCCAGATTCAGATTCAAAACTCTGTAAATTCAGTATTTTCATAATTAAGCATCCTTCTGTTAATGAATTTCCTTGTTTGCCAAAATAATAATAATAATAATAATAATAATAATAATAAAATACAGTGTTTTCTTTACTCAAAAAGAAAAAGAAAAAAAAAAACAGGAAGAGATCTGGTAACGTTAATCTATAACCCGCTGCGCT
>NW_015658994.1:151873-164181 GCF_001515625.1 Sinocyclocheilus rhinocerous | reverse complement strand
TAAAAAAAAAAAAAAAAAAAAAAAAAAAAAAAAAACCACATTTGAACTGTAGGCATTTACAAATCCGTTGCCACCTTGTTAAAATCTTTATATCAGCTATAAATTGTTACATTATTAACAATGTCTTTTTTTGTGGTTTCTACCCATTGGGTAGGATATGTGCATACAGACTAACTTTATTTACAGCATCTTACAAATAAACGATTAAAAAAAAAAAACATTAGACCGAAGAAGAAAGCACCATTGGAAGTGAGGCACAGCTAAGGTGGGAACTTTTAGAGTGCAAGTGGGTTCCTACATCGCTCAAAAAAACAACACGATCGATAGGCACAGATTCAGCTCGAGTAACATGCAAACTCCTTAGACAGTAGAAAACATCTGAAAGCTCTTCCTTTGAGACAGAAACAAATTGTGGTAACATTTACCAGGATGGTGCAAGGATGGACAGACAGGCAAAACAAAAAGTGCAGAAGAAGAGAAGCAGCATAGCAGCAGCAGCAGCAGCAATGGCGGGAGCAGCAAACTGTCTAATGAAAGCGTTGAAAACGGCCAGTGAAAAGAACAGACGGCCAGGTAACAGAGAAAGGGCTCTTAAATCCAATACAGTTCTGAATGCAGTGACATTGTGCTCTCGCTCTTTGTAGTCTTGGTTAATCTTCGCAGATGGTCTGAGAGAAACATCTCATCTCAGGCTCTGCAATATGTTTCTGAAGTTGTGAGTTTTTAAAGTCTGTGCTTGAAAGACAAGAGCATCTAGACACCATTCAAGCGACTCTATTCTATATCTAGCTGAGCTGTTGGAATTCAAGAATCCAATACTAGCCATTTTGATGGGAATCTAGAGTTATAAAAGTGATGGGATTCTAGAATTATAATTTTAAAATTCTAGGGTTATTACATTCTAAATCAGCTAGAATCTAAATGTGATAGGATTCTAGAATTCTAAAATCTAGCCTACAATCCCTGGCAAAAATGATAGCATAATTTTTTATTTTTATATACAGTAATTACATTTTTTTTAATGTTATTGTTTAATAATATTATAATATTCCGGCTTTGTGAAACAAACAAATGAAATTATTTTAATTAATAGCAAATTGTTTCCCACATCAAGTACATTTCTAAAGCAAATTACTGTGTGGAAAAGGTTTTTTTTTTCAGGAAAGTCAACAAACATTCCAGATCTCAATCTGACTGGAAAATCATGGTGGAAAATTTGTTTTGCTATTTGTTCGTGAAAGTTGGAACCAGCTTAATGGAGAATATTGTGTTTCATTAGTAAAGCGCATGCCTCAAAGAATTCAGGTCGTCATTAATTTGTTTGAGTTCATATTTCACGAAACCAGAATGTTCAGCTATTAAACAAAAATAGTTTTGTGATTCATTTATTTGCCATAAAGTAAAAATAAATAAATTAAAAGAATAAATGTGTGTGAATATCCTCTAAGTGTGGTTATTCCATCATTTTTGCCAGAGGTTGAAACTGCTAGGATTTAAAAAGTCCAGTTGTTGTGGTTCTACTATTCTAAATATAGAAAAGGAGAGTGTTTGTTTAGTCTGGTATGGAGCACATAGGTCCAGATGGCATAATTTCTGTCCATGAAAAAAAAAAATTCCACCATGAGCAGAGAAAAAATAATAATAAAGCCAACTAACACAGACATGTAATGAAAGCATTCAAACACATTTTGATTGGCCGACTCTAACATTCCGAGTACAAATAGAGTAGCTTATAAAGGTGAGTGTGTTGCTTTTGAAAACTTTTTTTGACCATAATCCCCAGTGAACAAATCTAAACTTAAAAAAGTATAAAAAAAAAAAAATTATAAATCACCATGGCCCTTTCACATGTCCATCTGTCATTGGCAGATTCAGTGGTGACTAAAAACAGAGGCTCAGTCTTCAGTCTCCCTATTAAAGGGATGCATGTGCACTAACTGGTAAGAGTCTTTGGGCTTTCTTCTAGATTTTCTCTACCTCTGGACCAGATTCAAGAGCAACATCCTATATCTGGGCCTAAACGATTGTGATCAACTACACCCAAGCTTAAACTGAATGCAGAGAGCCGCTCTGAAGTGTACGGATCTTAGATTTCCTGACTGTATGTCTACGTGGCAAATAAGAGGAACACATATGGACAGGAAGAGAGTTCAGTGTTCAGGACTGGTGCGTGCTGGGCAGCAGCTGGTGTCAGGGTCAGGTTCACTCTGGCCGGTGTCAGAGTGAAAGCAAAGGCAACAGGACAGAGGATTGCTGGGTAAAAATAGGTATTTTCAAATTTTATATATATATATATATATATATATATATATATATTAGTCTATATAATTATATTTAAGATAATATAATAATAAAGATAATATATAAAGATAATATATAATAGTTTCTTACTAATGTCTTTAAGGAAAATAACATTATTAATGTCTCCCTTTATATACACATTTTAAAATCAATATATAATATTAAAAATAATAATAAAAAGAGAGATGATCAGAATAAGGAACTCCTTAGAAAAAGCATATCTTATAACATGTTCAGATCTCTTAGTGAAGTGAGGATTTTTTAGGCAAAATGTCAACCGTGCCACCAGCCAACTGACCACAGATCAGCTGGAGTCTGTGAAAGCGGCTGAAAGTGTCAGTGGTGAGGATAGATGAGAGTAGAGCAGACTCTCTGTATTCTGTGCCTCTTTTAGATCAAGGTTATTTTAGGCTGGATCAGAGATTTTTCTTGTGCTGAAGACAGACAAGATCACTTCCCTCCGGTAGAAAGCTCGCACTGAAGCATATGATCGGAGCTACACGAAAACGACAGTACAAACAGTAAACACATATCACCCCCCCTTCCCCACTACCCCATTCCCAGACTTCTCTCTGGTGCGTGCTGGGCAGCAGCTGGTGTCAGGGTCAGGTTCACTCTGGCCGGTGTCAGAGTGAAAGCAAAGGCAACAGGACAGAGGATTGCTGGGTAAAAATAGGTATTTTCAAAAATGCCCATCACATTAGCCCTTGACTTCACCACATTTTAAACCTGATTAATTCTTGTTGGGGACTAGATTATACAACATGCAAAACAGGGTTTTTAAAATCCTTTGAACACACTGGCATTTTGATTAGAAGATTATGCCAATGAATGTCTATGTTCTGCTATCAAACAATAGTGCAAAGTTCAGAAAAGGGTTTTGATTTAAATGTATAACAAGTCTTTAAGACAGTCAACGCCCCTATGACACCTTCCTCATAAACCTTGGCACTAGGATTTGGATTTTCACCCTTTTATGCATTTGTTTTGTTCAGAATGTCTATGTTCTGCTATCAGCTGTAAGGTGGAGGTGGAAAATGTGAACAATTAGTGACTGATGGGTTGTCAAAAAAAAAAAATACAGAACTGGATTATTTTATAGGATCATTCCGTTTATCAGTTTTGACTCAAAAACAAAAGTGCAAAAAGGCATGATATGGTAAACTTAAAACACCCTTTTATGCATTTGTTTTGTTCATGCTGCACAGATCTCGGTCTTTGAATTAAAAAAAAAAAAAAAGAAAAAAAAAATTCTATCCACACAGCTAGTATATCACGTGTGGAGGGGGGGCATTCAAGAGGAACACAACAATAAAACCAACAAGAACAACAACAACAACAAAAAGCCTGTCTTGTGCGCGAATAAATTTCTCTAAATTTGTCGGCTATACAGAAGTAATACAGAGCAATAAAGGTGGGAGACTCCGGGCAGTGCATAAACCCCAGTTTTAGCGCAGCTGGTTTGAGAAAACAAATGCAATGTTTTCTTTCGTAAGCTCAGCTCCATATTGTTATTTAAAAAAAAACAAACACATGGTTTCACTTTCGTCACGAAAACATTAAGCGCTGTTGTGCACGGGAGTGTCAAGAGGGAGAACCCATTCCCTTTATGGGTGGAGAGTGATCGCAATTGCCCAAACGTGTGCTAGCCCCACCCCCTCACACTAGCTCCTCCCTTTGTTGGCCTTTGCTCAGAGCTATTGTGCTCTCTGGGCTGTTTAAATCTGTCCGGCCCCTGGGCGGAGTCTGCACAGTGACGGGGATGGGCGGGTTATTGCTGTGCTGGTGGAGGTAAAGTACGATGCCCGACTGCTGCCCAATTACTTGACTGTATGCGGGCGGAGGGCCCTCCATGCGTCCATGGGTACTGGAGCTGGCCGCGCTGATCCCAGAGTTGCTACTGGGAGGCCGCGGCCCACCTCCACCCCCTGAACTGTGCATGTCAATGAGGTCGCTGTCGAAGATGGTCCGGTTAGGCGGGGCGCGTACCGACTCTCGGTTGAGCTCGAGCTGCTGTTCGGGGTCTCTTAGCTGCAGTGTGCAGGGACCCTGGTACGGTGGTGGCTCCTCTCCGTCCGACAGCGAGATGGTGGGCGGCAGATCGATCTCATGCTGCAGGTACGGATATGTAGGCTGGAAACGTCTGAAGCGGTTGTGCTGCATGAAAGTGGGTGCGGTGAAGCGGTCCCTTGGCTGAGGAGCATATACCACCTGCAGAGGAGAAGAGAGGGAATGCAAGAAATAAAATGAGAACATGTCATCTTACCTTTAAAGGATCCAATAAAGAGCCATGAAATGCTAGTATGCAAAACTCAATGCCACAATGGTGGTAGTTCCTTGCAGGGTTGTCCCTTGTAGGGTTTGAACCCACAACCTTACAGTTGCCAGCCTAGACCTTTGATAACTTGGGTATAATTTAATACATTAAGTATTACTGGTGGATATAAAACGTTATGGCAGTTTTCTGTTTTTCATAGCTGCCCATTCCAAGAAACACGATTTGTGTTTAATGATTTGTTTGCAACATCCCTCAATTTACTGTGTGGCATTTAACATGTTTAAAGTGCCCCTATTACACCATTTCGAATATTGTCTTTCGTGCAGTGTGTAATGTAGCTGTATGTGAACGTAAACGATCTGCAAAGTTGTAAAGCTGAAATCTCGGGGAGTTTAATGCGGGATTCACAAAACGCTGGGTCTTGAAAGATGGCTCAGTTTCCAGTTTATTTGGACCAGCTGGCTCCACTGAATCACAACCTGTAAGTATGATAAATAATAGATGTTTATATTTTCTATCGAGCGTTCAAAATATGGAACTATGGCAATGGGTGTATTGTTCCCGACACGCACTGTACGCGGTAGACCAATCACAACAGACCGGGCCATCTGACCAATCAGAGCAGAGTAGGCTCACGGAAAGGAGGGGTTTAGAGAGACTGAATCTAAGAACTGCATTGAATGAATCATTTGAGAATTGTTGGAAAATGAGGTGATATTAAATGCATATTTTGAGAAAATGGAAGTGTTTTTTGACCTTGCATGCATGTAAACTTATATTGTAGGAGACTCCCAAAACAATATTAGAAACCTTAAAAATGGCATAATGGGGGCACTTTAATGAAAGAATGAATCAATGAATCAATAATTAAATACTACTCTACTTATTCGTGCATAAAATAAAGATAATATAAAATAAAATGATATAAATCACACACACACACACAAAAAATAAAAAAATAAATCACATTTCAGACTAGATATCTCTTTATATATATATAGACATATTTTTACGAGTATTATTTTTAATATACAGATATTATTTTCTTGACAGATTCTTATGAGATAATTAAAAATTAATTATCTTATATTATCGGTATAATTAAACACACTTTTAAGCAATATATATATATATATATATATATATTTATATATATATACACATATACATACACATTTATAATTATGATTACATAATTTTATATAGACATTTTTAAAAAGCAAACAAAATTTTGATAAATTTTTAAGCTATATCACTCAGCCTTACACCACATATAAGACATTGTATGACGGAGAAAGAGTCTAGATGCCCAGAGAGAACTACTAGATGCCTTAGAACTACATCCACATAAACCTGGTTTTTCAGCAGACAAAAGTGTGTTCGTTCAACAAAACTGTATTCTACTCATGACACATCCACACAGCTAAATAGTGACTCTTTCATTTCCATATAAACTCACCAGAACTCCAAACTTAAATGGTCCCCAGTCCAGACATTAGTATGCTAATGTGCAGCTGATAAAATATCCTTCATGTGAGTGAAATCTACATATCAGTTGGCCAATGAGATCAGTCTCATTACTGCAGGGGCCACGTATACATTAGAGAGTTTGGGGCTGATGGGAGGCAATTTACACAGATAGACCCTGAGTGTCTGGCCTCTCAGACGACCGTCTAGACACTGCCAGAGGAGGGTGAGAGATTAATGAACTGCTGAGAGGCTGCATCCCGGTGAGAGAGACAACCCCCCACACCGCCACCACACACACAAACAATGAATATATATGCATGTATTCTCTCCACACATTATATTTTATACTAGTGCTATCACTCACAGACGCAGTCTCAGAGACTATCCTCCCTCACATACGCCTACACTGAGAGAGGCACAGGCACACACAATGGCACAAAGACGATACACACTTGAGGAGACTTCACTGCTTGTTACAGGCAGACATGCCATTTATACAAGGAGAACAACAACACTTGAAACAAGGTCCTTAGAGTATAGGACTGAAAACACACACACAAACACTCAGCTTACCTCAGATGCTCCTTGTCTCAGCCCATTATCTGATGGCCACAGAGAACCTTCCTACAAACAAGGAGAAAAAAATGCATAGATATAATATTCAGAATTTTAAGATAGCATAGTCTACCATAAATATCACATAATATTGATACTGAAACATTTTACGTAATAACTATGCAATATTTTTTGTTAACAACTAATCACTGATTAAAGAGGAACATCTAAAATCAGTGTCTAAATATAGTTCACCCACTGTCATAAATGAACATTTTATGACAAGATTAGAAATGTTCCAAAATCATTAACCCAAATAGCATTATTAAAAAAAGTTAATAAATAAATAAATAAATAATATTAATAGTAAAAAATTGAAAAATAAAATAAAAAATCAATTAATATCCCATTTGTTAAACCTTAATTATATCCATATTTAAAATGGCATGGACATTTTAAAAATGCAAAAAGTACATAAAATAACAAAATAAATAAAAGGAAAAAAGAATCATGATGAATGAAGAATGCTCTGTGCCTACATATATCCATATGTAAATTGCATAAATGACATTTAAAACCATTAAACAAACAAAATATAAAATAAAAACTATAAAATATAAATGAAATAAAACGTAAAATAAATAAATAAATAACCATGTTAAATCCTAATTATATCCATATTTAAAATTGCATAGACATAAAAATAAAATGCAAAAAAGTACAGTAACAAAATAAAAGAAATACAAGAAAAGAATCAGACAGAGCCCATTTGTTAAACTCTAACAATGCTCTGTGGCTACATGTATCCATTCTAATTAAAAAACCTAAACAAAACCAGTAAGAAACATTCTCCCAGACATCGCTGGCTTCCCTCCCCCTCGCGTTCCCTCATGAATGAAAATGAAAAGTCTCAGTCATTTAGCAGTCTCTCCCGGGTGCTGCAGTGGGCTGCGTGTGTCTGAGTTTGACTGGCGTCTAGACAGAACTGCTGAATGTAATAAACATGCCCTGGTCTCATAAGGGACATCTCCATTGTGTCTCTTCCAAAGCACACTGCCTTTCTAAAGGAGTAATATATATTGTGTTTTAAATTTATTGCATGTAGTGCATCCAGTAAGATGTAATATGTCCTAATGCAGCATTCAGTTTTCCATGAAAATTCTCTGTGCAGTCACCCATAGCATGAACAACTAAAACCTCTTGCACTCCACAGCATGTTCAATAACATTTAGGGCACGACAATGACTTGTATTTTTGAAGTAAGATAAATGATGTATGATTAATTTCCTGCTGTCTGCCTGGTTAAAAACTGTGCAAACTTTCTGAAATTCATCCCTGGGGTGAGATGAGACACCCACACATGCAGTGCTCCGTCTCATCAGCTCAGTGCACTGCTGCAAGTTATTTTGGATTAGACAAAAATAAGACCTTTCCAGAAGTAAACACACACACACCCCACTCAAGAGACTTTTAGGCCCTGCTGTTTTCTTGTTTTCCAAGATAAAAGCACACCCGCATAAGATATATCAAAGAAGGCTTAGAGATGACACAGCAGGTGAAAAATTCATCTATTCAGTATTAGAAATTGATGTTTCACGGCTCAGCCTGAAAAACATATCAAGGAACTCTGATGTTTATGATTTAGACATAAGATCATTTTAGGTGCTGACCACATATATATATATAAAAACATACTTATAAATACTTAAATACTTTATAATTTCTCATAATTTAAAAGGAACATTTAAAACATCTAAAAGTTCACATACGGTCATAAATGAACATAGATCAGAAATACTAGCATTATAAAAATATTTATTTTTATTTATATTTATAAAAAATAAATAAATAAAATAAAAATAACCTATTTGTTCAGCCCTTATTAAGATGATTTTAGGTGCTGATTCACTTGTTTAGATGATCCTCATGGGCTTTGCTGCTCCTTGACTCTGGAAAACTGTTGAAAATTCTAATATCTCTGTTTTACTCATGACATTTTGATTATACATTTTTCATTCTGCTGCTGATTTACAGAAATATTCTGATAATTTTGGTTTCCTGTTTTCATGCTACACTGCATTTGCTGTATGTTGTTTACATCTGTTCCCATGCCATATCCATTTATTTTCTTCTGATTTGTCTGCTTCTTGTAATTAATTGCTCATCATACTGTTTCCTATTTGCTCATCATGCTCTGTATAGTTACATTTGGTTCTAGAAAGCTTCTATATAAATAAAACATGATTATTGTTTCATGGAGACAGCACAGAGACAGGAAATTGCTGGCAACTTGTGCGTTTCATATGAAACTTCATATGAACTTTTAGGCCTCGCCTGTAACATACATTTTTTGTTTATTCCTGTCCAGGGCTTACAGAAGGTTGTCAAAGTGTTTAATCACTTGGTGCTGCTGTGGTTAGTGCAGAGAGAGTGTGACAGGGTCTTACCGGCTGCAGAGAGAGATCCTGACTCTGTGCCTGACTAGCGCGGCTCAGGAACGACCATGTGGTGAGTTTGTAGTGGTTGAGCAGGCACACGACCACCACGACCATCACAGTCATCACGACGATTATGATCACGATCTGCACAAACTCCAGAAAAAAAAAAAAAAAAAAGGATCCTGTTTACAATCAAAACATCTTTAAAAATTCAATCGCGTTTTGACCAAAAGATGGCAGCAGAGTCAAATCAACATCCATGAAGACTACAGCTCCCCAAATTGGTGATATCATCTTGCAAAAAAAGGTGAGAGCCATTTTGGTTTGACATGGACAACAGAAAGGAAATAGTTGGAAATCTGAGGGCCAATAATGACTTATTTTTCTGTCTGTTTCTCAATTAAATCTATCATGAAGCTTCAGAAGACTTGGAATACAAGTGTACAAGTCATTTGGAATATGACTGGTCGCTTTAGTAGTGCTTTTGTGATCTTGAAAGATCTATGAATTGCCATATGGGGAAAAAAAAGATGATTAAAGAGAAAGTTCACCCAAAAATCCTGCTGTCATAATTTACTCTCCTCATGTTGTTCCAAACCTGTACGAGTTTCTATTTTCAAAAACACTGGACCCCACTGATTGTGATTGTATGGAGAGGGAAAAAAAAAATAAAGTCATTCAGGTTTGGAGTGACATGAGGGTGAATAAATAATGACAATTTTCATTTTTGGATGTACAATCCCTTTAAAATTCTCCTTTACACTGAACGCAAGCAGCGTACGCTATTCTGTCAGCCGCTTTGATTTGAACGAAAACAGCGCATCCGTGCAGCGTGGCTGACACAGAAGAGTGTACGCTGCTTGCGTTCAGTGGATACTCTCCAAAATGGCGCTACGGTGATGCGGAGAGACACAGAGACGGAGAATTGTTGAATAAAGTCGTTATTTTTGTTTTCTTCGCTACAAAAAGTGTTCTCATCGCTTCATAACGTTACGGTTGAACCACTGATGGCAGATGGACTAATCTGACGATGTCTTTCATACTTTTCTGGACCTTGACAGTGTTATTTACTTGGCAGTCAATGTGACAGTCACAAGCCTCCCGGTTTTCATCTTAAATTGTGTTCCGAAGACGAACGAAGCTTTTAGGGGTTTGGAACGACATGGGGTAAGTGATTAATGACAAAATTTTCATTTTGGGGTGGAGTATCCCTTTAATGTTTCATGAAAACAACTAATGGCATACAGGTTTAAGATGACATGAGGGTGAGTAAATAAACAAATAGTTCACCAAAAAATTACGTTTAATGGGCAGTTAATGATGAAACCAGAGTTTCTATCATTAACCAGCTTTATTCCAATATCCTGGCCTGTAAGCACCAAAATAATGAAGGTAAACAGCTTGATCGATGTTTCTTAAAACATGTTCTGTTTGAACACGAGGAACACCCTGCTGGACTCACACTTGCTCTCAGTCAAGAGCAAAACTGTTTCTCAGATGGAAATGCTTCTGGAGTCCACAGGCTTTTCAGACAACAAAAATGAGCCCTCCACCAACTGTGCCGAGGGACCGTTCTGGAACCTCGTACAGTCGAGTAAACCGAACAGAGAGGCTGAAAGTGAGAGTGTCACGAAGAGAGAATGAAAGAGTGAGTTGTTGCCTGCAGTGAAGTACTGCGGGATACTGGCACTCACACATCAAAAGAAACAAACACTTCTCTCCTAATTTAGGGCATAAGAGGAGGAAGCAAAAGTGGGAGACGGAGCAGAGGGGAGGGTGATGAGGAGAAAAAAAAACCAAGAAAAAAAAACAAGAGAGGAGGACACAGACAGGCAAAACAGACAAAGGAAGTGACAATCAGACAGGAGGGCAGATAAGACAGAGAGAATGAGACTCAGATCAGAATACCGGTAAGAACAAATTTGACTACAAACACAAACCTATCAGACTGGAGCTGAATCAATACAAAACGAAATCACAGTAGGCTTCAAACCAGTCCATGAATACTGAGCTGCTCCTCCGACTTTAGATAAAAAATACATGAAATAAAAGCCAGTCTTTTTAAATGTACAGTGGGGATTTGAGAGTCCACATTGAAAATCTAATTTAACCTAGAAAAATTAACATTTCTAGGATGTTGATAACCGTAAAACAAAGATAAGTCATGATGTATATTTAAAATTCTGTAGTTCTAAGTCACTAAACAAATAAGCGTATTTATGACACTGACCATGTGAACTTGTTTGTATAAAAGGTCAGATTTTCTTGCTAGTACTGATTCAAACCATAAAAATCATACAAAAATTTCAATTACATTTTTCATCATGCGGATGAAATAATTTATAATGAAAAAATAATTTGAATGAAAAAACAAACAAACAATTAAATTAGAAAAATGCAAAGCATTTTCTCAATTGCATTCAAGACTTTTGGACCCCACAATGCTCAGATCCATCTCACAGACTTTGGGTAACTTTCAGGGTAACTCTTACAAAACCCCCCCAGAACACCCTAGCAACCACCTAGAACACCTTAGCAACAGATAATGTAGCAATGTACAAACCATGCATAAGACCTTAGAAACTGCTTATCAACACCCTGGCAACCAAGAGTTCAGCATGAGCAAGCACCACGCAGACTTTCTGACAAAATGTAATATAAATAATTAAGATTATTAAAATAAGATGAATAATTTAAACTGACAACATACACTCTGGATTCCTCTTTTAGAAATGCCTTGTGATTAATTGCCCTGCTAGGGGGGAAAAAAAGCTTAAGCTGAGAGCTTTTGGAACATGATTGGTTGGTTTCTAGCTGGTCTAAGTTGTCAGTAGACACTTTTGGACCAGCAACATGCCAGCTTCTGGTGATTAAGCTGGTTTTTGGAACACAGTAGCTTGTTGACTAACTAATGACCCACTTAGATCAGCTAATGACCAGCTTAGACCAGCTAGAGACCAGCCATCATGTAGGTTTTGTTGGTTTTGATTGTTACTATGTCCTGTCCAATTCTCCCACTGACACACTCTGTCCAATGTAACAGTGACCTCTCATGCCAATCACAGAGAGACAGAAAGAGAGCGTGAACAAATGAGAGAGGGTCTAGGTATCACAGACTGCAGATTAGCCATACACAGACAAGTTTCTCTCTGCAGACCACAGAGAGAGGATCAAAATCCATCAAGCCGTTCTGTCACCAGGCAGAGCAGACAGAAAGCATTAGACCAGACGAGAGAGAGAGAGAGAGTGTGTGTGTGGGTGATAGG